>NW_008631736.1:0-3065 GCF_000691845.1 Merops nubicus
AACCTCTCTGCATGGGGCTCAGCGCTGCCCCCTCCCCACACGGGCAGCCCCCCCAGCTCGGGCACCATGGCATGGTTGCCTGTCCCCGGTGCCAGCTTGCCAGAGCAAAGCTGGGGCTGCTCCTGGGTGAGAGTGGGCTGAGGACAGCCCAAGGTCCTGGAGAAGTCAAGCCTCGTGTCCCCCAGCACTTGCTGAGCTGTGGACATCATCCCCCTGCACGAGGCAGGCTGCTTCCTCCAGGGCTGAGCAGCAGGAGGAGAGTCACCGTGCTCTGGGAATGGGATGTCCCCCCAGCACTCGCTGAGCTGTGGACATCATCCCTCTGCACGAGGCAGGCTGCTTCCTCCGGGGCTGAGCAGCAGGAGAGTCACCGTGCTCTGGGAATGGGCCAACCCCCAAATTACCCAGCCGAGGGGTCAACATTAATGATTAAGCCATGAGGTAGCCAAGGGGCAACCAAGCTAAAGGTTTGCACCCCATGGGCACGTCCTGGGGCTGTGCTGGGACCCCAGGGACTGCAGGTGCCCCACCAGGGTTTGTCCCAGGCCAGCCTGGGTGAGGGGGCAGGTGCCATGGGGCTGGTGACCCCCAGTGCCAGGGGGACCATAGCTGCCCCCCAGCCCCACGCTCGCCTTCCAGGCGTGGGGGCAGCTATTTATAGCCCCTGCCCAGGACACTGATGCCTTGCAGGGGCTGCTATAAAAAGCAAGTCTCTGAAAAGGTCTTGGCCCATATGCTGGTGTGAGGTCTCCATGCTGAGGCCTGGAAAGAGCCCAGCTCGAGTCACACTGATTCACTCGGGACCTGCTGCAAACCCAGCAAACCAAACCACCTCTTGTGGGGAGGGCAGGAGGCTTCTCTGGGGAAAGCAGCATCTGTCCATAGCCAAGAGCCTTTGAGCCCTCAAAAACCCATCAGCAGTTCATAGAATCATTTTGGTTGGAAGAGACCTTTAAGATCATGAAGTCCAACCATTAATTGTCTCTGCCCAGCAGAGCTGGACCTGGCTGGAGTGCTCCCAGCTCAGCTCCTGAGCAAGGAGGCTGATGAAGACACCCAGGTAAACCATCCTTCTCCCAGCAGGGCAGCACTGGCAGAAATGGAGGCAAAACTTTGGCCAACACACTTCAGAGCTGACAGGTTGTACCTCAGCACTGTTTCATCACCTCCTCAGCCCACGCTGCCTCTGAAGCTCCCCGTGTCAGGACACAGGGAGGGGGGGCTGGGAGCTGTGCTGTCAGACACAGCAGGAAGGGTCCTTGCTGATCTCTGACTGCAGCCCACAGGCTGTGGTTGCACAACATGCATCACCAAAACAAAGGAAGCTCTTTTGATGGCCATCCAAGCCGGCAGCGCTGGGGTGAAGGAGCAGAGCCTTTCAGCTCCCCCATCACCCCTTCAGGAGCTCCTGTGCCACAGTTCTTCAGTTACACACTGACCTGAGCCAGACTCGACCCCTTGCTCTGCAGCTCTGTCCTCCCTCCATCCAGCAGCGGCCTCAGGGCTGGTGGAGGCTCTGGGGAAGGCAGAGACAGACACCCCAGAGTGCCACCCAGGCCCCCACAAAGGACTCACCACGAGCCGGTTTTACAAACACAAGTACATAATGTTTATTTTTAAGTTTCCAATTTATTACAAGTAAGTACAGCCCTTGGCAGAAACCCCCTCCCCCCAGAATGACATTTATTTTTAAAAAACGTACAGTTCCAAAGGTTTCACTGTGTAGGACCCGCAGAAAACGTTCTCTAGGAATGGGACAGGACAGAGCCTCTGAAGGGGACGTGCGAAGTACAAACGTCAGTGCTATTCTGTGGGGCAGGGAGCTGAGGCTGGGGAGAGGGGCAGAGGGAAGGGGCTGGAAACCTGCCTAGTCTCTGCAGCCATTGACAGTCCAGGATGGAAAACGAATACCTGTTTAAAAAAACAAAAACCAAAGTAAAAAGTTCACAAATCTACGCTGAGATTCTTAATCCATGATTCTTTTCTTCTCAAATCACAGGAGCTGCCACAGCTGCTCCTGCTTTTGTCACGAAACCAGTCTAGAGCAGCCCTGTGGCTGGTTTGTTCCAAACTGATGACTTCTATACTGAAAAGTTTAAGCCCTGATTGTATCATGATGGAGAGGGAGAGGTGATGAACAACCCACACCCTTTTCTTAGAGAAAAGTCAGGATCTCGGGCGGCAGGACCCACAGCCCCCCCGCAGGATTGGGCCAGGGGCCAGTGCTGCGCCAGGGAGCGTGAGGGAGGGGAGCTAAGGAAGGTGTTTCTATAAAACATGGTGAGAGCGTGGCCAGAGAGGGACTGGGAGACCCCCCACCGACAAGTCCCCCTGTGTAACTCCAGCTATTGGTAGGAAAATGAGTTTTAAAGGGGGGGTAAATATAAAGCAAACACGATTTCATATAAACTGTACATGTGCCAAAGCAAGACAACAGTATCTTACAGGTGTTCTTTGTACAAGATCACAGCTAGAAACGAACCACTTTTAACTAGAAAATTAATTTAAAAAGTTACACAGAACATGTTTCTGCTGCTCCCCTTGCCCTGGAGCTCCCTAGGGGGCATGCAGAAGCCCACGCTCTCTCCAGTATGCTTCTGGCACTCGGCTCATCCAAAGGGCTGCGGGACCGTGCGCTGTTCCAGGGGAGCAGGAAGCCAACCTCCTCCTCTTCGCCGTGGAGGTGTGGAGAGCTGAGCTCAGAACCCTCCTCGGAGCGCAGCCTCCGGAGATCACTCCCCGAGAAGACAGAGAGGGGAAAAGCAAGGGCACCTCCAAGCCAGTCGTGTTAGGATGCTGGTGAAAGCCGTATCTCCATAAATGTAAGTGCTTGCTCGCCCTACGGCGGGGGCTCAGCGTTAACACCATATAAATATATACATACAAGAACTAGCAGCCCATTGGCCCGGCCGCACCCAGTCCCTCCGTGAAGCAATCCGACCCCTCCCTGCCCCGGCTCGGGGCGGGTGCCACTGGCAGGCAGCAGAGCAGAGATCCCTGCAGAGATCCTGGTGGAGATCCCCCCGCTGCCTGCTGGTGGCGGAGGGGAAGCGGCCCAACCTGCA
>NW_008631736.1:3091-3524 GCF_000691845.1 Merops nubicus
CAGGCATCCCTCCCTCCTCCCCCTCCGAGCAGGCCAGACTCGTTCAGAGCTTTGTGGATTCTGCAGGAAGCAGCCAGTCATCTCCGCTCTCCCCATGGATGACCGAACACTGGAGGAAATCGCAGAAAAAGAATTAAATCTAGGATGGGTCAAAGGCAAGGCTGGATTAATAGAGAAGTGCCTGTTGCTTCCCAGCTCCCTCTGCACAACCCATCCTGCTGCCCGGCAGCACCAGAAGGCCTGCTCCAGCTCCGGCTCTCCCCCTTAGTCTCTCCATCCCTCATTTCTTCCTTTTCCGCCCCCGGGAATGTTCGAGGGGCTCCGACTCGCTGTCCCCTTCCTGCTCCTCCAGTCCCTGGCACCTGGCTGAGAGCTTCCTGCGTTTCCTGCGTGCGTAGGTGTGGCCGGGGAGGTGCTTGTGCACCATGTCAAT
>NW_008631736.1:3558-3828 GCF_000691845.1 Merops nubicus
GCTCCCGTTCTGGTTGTAGCGCTCGGCGTTGGAGAACACCTGCTTCATGTCGGAGAGGAACTCCTGCACCGAGCGGTAGTCGCCGCACGAGCACTTGCTCTGCATAGTCTGGAAGTCCATGGGGTTGCTGATGACCTCAAAGTAATCTTCTGCTTCCTCCGTGGTCACGGGCTCCCTGCCGAGGGAAGAGCCACAAGGATAGGAGGGGAGCGGCGGGGAGGGAGAGTCGCCCCCACCCCACGGTGCTGGGATGACCCCGGCAGCACCCCG
>NW_008631736.1:3928-4753 GCF_000691845.1 Merops nubicus
TGCTGGGATGCCCCGGCCAGCGCCCCACCCCCCACAGACATGGCAGCCCTGCAGCAGCCATGGCACAGCCTGTCCTTGTGCCCAGAGGGCTGGTCTGGCACAGGGACCTGCATGGGGCGGCTGTGGCCACCTACAGAGTGCCTGGCCAATCTGGGGGGCTGCAGAGAGCACCCACTCCAGCCTCCCCCCTTCATCCCCCCACCCTCTGCGACACCACCTCGGGAGGGTGCTGCTTCTGCAGCCCCACAGAGGGCTGAGCGTGGTGGTTTCTCCTGGAGCAGCTTTGCTCCCTTCCTTCCCATCTGTAACTCGATTCGAAACCCCAGTCCCGCAGCCAGCCAGCGGATCCGGGGGCACTGCGGCGTGGCCAGCCCACACCTACAGTCCTGCACCTGCAGAGGAGGAGGAGGAGGAAGAGGAGGAAGAGGAGGCGGCCACCTGCCCTCACCTGAAGGGCCAGCTGAAGCGGTACTTGACCAGCTTGCTGAGGATTTCCTCACACTTCTGCAACTCGAGGTTTTGGCGACGCGTCATCTTCTTTGTTTGAAGGACCTGCCCACACAAAGGAGGCTGTTAAAAGGAGGGAACCACTATGGGCTTCAGTGTTCAGCAAACGCTTTTGAGGCCCAAGGAGCTGGTTCTCAGCAGAGCTTTGCTTTTCAGTCCTCTCATTTACGAGCTACTTGTTTCCATGGTGGGGGACACAGAGCACTGCTGCAAAACCAAATTTGTCTTTTGAAGGCAGCGTCTTCCACAACAACTGAGAGGGAACCTGCTCTGCTGCAGGACCCTGGATGGCAGCAGCCAAGACGTGCTGTGGCAGCC
>NW_008631736.1:4804-21938 GCF_000691845.1 Merops nubicus
ACGGAGGGGGAGCCCTGTCCGGCAGCGCTGGTGGGAACAGCTCACAAGCAGCCTCTCTCTCCTCCTGTCTTTCCTCTGAGGGCAGCAAGCTTTTGTCAAAGAGGTTCAAAGACAACAAGGTCAGAACAAGCAGCCAAAGAATAAATGCCAGCAAATGGAGAGTGTGAACTGGCTCTCCCTGCCCCCCCCGAGCCCCTGGCGAGCAGCAGGCAGGAGGCAGATGGAGAAAGTGCTTGTGCTGCTGTGCTGGCACTGTGGAGCCCACCCAGGCCACTGTGGATCGTGGGGAGCAGCTGATGCCTCCTGCACGAGGTCAGCCCCCAGCAGGGATCAGCAGCAGGTCAGCCACCAGCACAGGGACATCCCCTTGGCTCCCAGCACACAGCTCGTGAGGCAGCGTTGCTCAGGCCAAGTCAGATGATGGGAGGGCTCCCAAACCTGGGGCACTACTCCTGAGCCACTCCAGTCTCCTCCTGGGACAAAGACTAAGCCCCAGCAGAGCCCTCTTCCCCAAGTCAGTGTTTCATCACTGACCCAGCTGTTCCAGTGAGCTTCTTGAGCACTCCCCTAAGCTGGCTGTGGCAGCCTTTGGGGGACAACCAAGCCAACAAGCCCAGAAATCTGCAACACAGACCAGCTAAAAGGACGCTGCAGACCCACCAGCCAGCGTAAAAAGCAGCAAGCCCCAAAACCACAATCAAGATCACCCAAGACCCCAGCACTGCTAGCACCAGTCAGTGGAGAGGCAGCAGATCTAGCAGAGCCTTGTGACGTGGCCCGTGGGACTCGAGTATCCTCACGTGTCCCCTGTGGTGTGTCCTTCCCCAGGACAAACAGCACAGCACGCTGCAGCTCCACCCTGCCCAGCATGCACACACACAGCAGATCGCTCTGTTCAGAGCACACGGTTTTATTCTTTAAATGTCAAGTGAAACCTAAACCAGCCAAATTATGTCCGGGAGGTTGGGGAGGGACCATACGGACAGCAACTGTCAGAAAACAGCCCAGGCTGGGGAGCAAGGGTCCAACATTACTGACATTCTCTGACCATCCAGGACCCCCTCGGTCCCCCCACCTCTCTGCAGAGACATATGGGTGCTATTTAAAACCCTTTAACAAGCTGCAGGCTGCCTGCTGCCTGAGGGGACAATGCGTGAGAGCGGCTGGGGCGGGATGCCTGACATAGCTGCGCTCCCTGGCCCTTGGGATACGCCTCCTTTGCTGACCCGCCCCCAGCCCCGCTTCCACACTGACCCAGGGGGGTCTCGGTGGGAAGGGGAGGGCACGGAGCCTGGTTTATAGCTCAGGGTGGGAGCAGTTGGGCCCTTACCAGCTCGTCGATGTCCGCGCCGTTGACGGGTGTCGCCCGCGGGCGCGGTGCCCGGGCAGGGTGCAGCGACGGCTTCTTCCTCTGGTGCCTTCCCTGCCTCAGGGAGTATACTGTGCTCTGCTTGCCCCGGGCTGCCTTTCGGGGTCTCACTGCAACACAGACCAGAGAGGGATGGGTTAAGCTGGGAGCTGAGATCAGAAGCCCTTTGCTCAGCCATACACAGTGGCAGAGAGGAGCTAGTGAACCCACAGGACTGCAAGGACCCTTATCAGTGCTGATCAATATCCAAAGGGAGTCAAGAGGCTGGGGCCAGACTCTTGTCAGTGGTGCTCAGTGATAGGACAAGGGGCAACAGGCACAAACTGGAACCCAGGAGGTTCTATCTGAACACAAGGAGAAACTTCTTTCCTGTGAGGGTGCCAGGACCTTAGAGCAGGCTGCCCAGAGAGGTTGTGGAGTCTCCTTCTCGGGAGAGCTCCCGCCGCCCTGGGCCCCCTGCTGCGGGTGAACTGCTGGAGCAGGGGGTTGGATGAAATGATCTCTAGAGGCTCCTTCCAACCCCCACCATGCTGGGACTCTGTGACCCAGCTTCTCCTCAGTCTGTCCTCACTCAGCACAAGTTCATGTCCGCTGGGCTCTTGATACCCTCCTCCAGATGAGATACCAGGGTAATCACCCCCTGTCCCAGAGGAGGCCATTGCTGTCTGGCAGCAGCCTTCTGCTAAAGGGCGCTCACACACGCCAGCCAACAGCACTGGCAGACTCTCCAGCTCCCAGGGAGCTTCCAGCTCCTTGGCCACAGGCACAACTTACCCAGGGCTGCACCAGCAGCTCCTCTACCTGCAGAACCAAGCACCAAGACCCTGACACATCCAGCCTGGAGGGCAGGGCAAGTACCACGAGGACAGACCATCACCTCAACTCTAACAGCAACAAACCTTCTGAAAGCACCAGGAGCAGACACTTGCCAGCTGAGGGGTTTCCTGCTGCCCCCTCGCTCACAGGTTTGGGGCTGGGGCTTTTCCAAGTGGCCCACACAAAGGGCCAGGCCAGTTGCTAACCCCCCTGAAAAGCGAGCTGTGCGCAGGGGGAGTGTCGAGTTGCTGCAGCCGGGAGCTGCCCCACGTGCTGCCAGGGGGAAACAATGGGATTCTATTCCCCACACCCGGGGGGGCCGTTGTGTTACACCCCCAGAAAAGCACCTGCCTGTTGGTTAGTCTGCCTGTCAGAGCTCCAGGCTGATGGAAATGCAAGCGTGCTGACGCACTCCCTTGTCTTAAGTTTCCCCCGTGACCCCTCTGTATCAGGAGAACGTGTTGGTCTCCTTCCCCAGCCGAGCTCCTTCCACCTGGTGCCGAGTGCTCGAGCAAGCTGTAGGCAGCAGGCTGTAGCACTTCATCTGCAGCCTCTAATCCAGCCCTGCCCAATAAATCACCTCGCTGGGCCCCCCGCGCGGGGAGCGTGTGGCGGGGCGGTGGGACGTCTGCCTGCTGTCGCTCCCCTTGTGTGTGGAGCGTGCAGCACGTGTTAGATGTCTGACAATCCAACATTCTAGGCTAGATCCCTCAGGATAAACGCCGTGAGGATTAATGGCACTTCTCTATTAAAACAAAAGTTTTCCACGGTGACCTTTCCATGTTAATGCTCTTTAAAAGCAGGGGTTGCGTTTAGCGCTTTATTTTTAGTGACTGGAACCCTCTTTTGCTATTGTTTGGAAACCTTGGCTCAGCTCCTGACTTGGCCACGCAACACAGGCTGAACACTCTCCAAGTGTGGACATGGATACACCACACAACAAGCGGTGTACATAGCCAGGGTATCAGTGAACATCCCTGAAACCAGAATAAAGCAAGGGAATCAAGGCTGATAGAGCTGGGTGGAAACCCTTGAAAGAACACGGGATAATCCTTTGGGTTCCAGTCTCTGGATTCCACCATCTGCCCTGGTTAAGAGAGCAGAGTTAATTTTATGTCAGACAAGGGCATTTTGACACAAAGCAAGTGCTGGCAGCGTGCCACTCCAAGATTGATCTGAATTTTCAGTGCATCGAGTTGCCCAGATGAGACAGAGTCAAATTCCCTTAAAAACAAATTGGGTACACATACCAAATGGTGCTTAAGTGGAGAAGTCATCACTGAGGAGACTAGAAAATGCTCTTTTATTCCATTCAGCTACCCAGGAATGAGCCAGTTATGCATCCTGAGCAGTCTGTATGCAACCAAAGGGTGCTGGTGGTCCAGGCCATGCTATACCTTGAGCACTGTGCAGAGTCTGAAAATTTTCTCTTACTTTCCTGCACGGTACAAGACTTACATTTCAATCCAGCAACTTCATAATCTTCTTCCTCCTCCTCTTCCTCCTCAGCATCTGGTTCATCAGAAGCTTCTTCACCTTCTTCACCTTCATCTTCAGCAGAATCTTCTGCATAGCTCCTAGAGTAAGGCAAGTGAACAGTTGTTCTATCAGAGCCTGGGCATCAGAGGCCCTGGGCTCTCTGTGCTGTTTGATTCCTGGCAGAAACTTGCTGCCCACCTCAATGTAAAACAAACACCCAGTCTCAGACTGAAGCAGTCTACCCTAGATCAGAGAGTATCAAGTTGTAGCTACAGCTATAAAGGGCACTTCCCAGGCTATTGTCTGAACATCTGGGCTGAAAATCCCCAACAGCTGAATCTGTATGGTTTTTGCTGTTTGAGGCACCTTGACCACCTGGCCATGGATTTTAAGATTGTGATTGCTGTGCATTGACTCCTTCTCAAGAGGACATGCTGCTGTTTTACCCAGGTCTGCAGGCCTGGCCTAAGGAGTTTCAGGAGTGTGTGTGGGTTCTCTTCCTGCTGGCATATTTTCCTGTTATCTCCTTCCACTGTCACGCCACTTGGACATGTACTATAGGAAACAGACCTCATTTAGTATTAGTCACAGCTAAGCTTGTATTTATTAGTGAGCAGAGTGTCAGGCTTCTCATGTGCTGATGTCAGAAGCCACAGAGACCCCCTGCCCAGCAGAGTTCTGACTCCCTGTGTGTGCCTGCTAAAGCATTCAAACCATTACAGAACCAGCAACACGAACCAGCGTGTGCAGGCAAAAGGGGACAAAGACAAAGCTGTTGTGGGAGTTTCAATCCTCTGGAAAAAGAGGATCCTGAGCAGTAAAAGGAATAACAATAAGCTCCTAGAGCACAGGGGGGGCAAAAATGCTCCAAAGCTGACATTCTTCTCCTGCCTCAGCCAGGAGGAAGACAAGAACAGAAAGCAGATAACAAGATAGGTGTTCCCCCACCTGATGGCTCCCATCCAGGAGCAAAGCAGCTTGCAGGTGACTCTGCCACATCAAAGGAACTATGATCTCAGGCTAGAACAGCTGCTCCAAAGCCCTGTCATTTTTCTACAAGCCTGATGAACCCTTAAATGGTGCCCAGGGAGTAAGTAATACTTTTAAAGCCATACGCCACCTGCACATCACAGGCTAGCACAGCTCCTATTGTGCTGCTGCTCTGGAAGGGAGGATCTTGTGGACTGTGCTCCAGGTGCCATTTGGCAGCCTCACCTCGCTGACAAGCAGGTAGATGCAGCAGAGGGACATGTATTGTAAACAGAAAAATACATCTCACATACAATTTAGCTTCCAGCTTGTAATTAAAAAAAAAAAAAACACCCAACAAAAACATTCAACACCTTTCTGGCAGGAGGCAATTACTAATTTCTGCTGCATAAACCAGCTCCTCAAATCATGTTCCCTCTATATGGGCTCCTGTCTTGTTAAGGTTTATCAGGTCCACAAAAGCATCAAAATGGTATTTTGTAGCCTGATTTTTAATAGCCCAGCAGGGGCTGAGCTGCAGCCTGGGGTCTAACTTGACAAGAACACCACAGTAACTTAGCCCAGTGGGCTGCAGAGCTGCTGTGCTACCAGCTACCCTCCCACGAAAAACCAGCCCCCCAATTAGCTGCTCAAAGGAAGCAACAGCCCTGAGCACATCCCACTTTGGTTGACATTTTGAGCGTGTTTTCACTGCCAAATGTTAGTTGTTAAAACTCCTGAAGCTGTCATGGGTCAGTACACCACAGGTGTGCTGAAGGTACAGCCTGAAAAAACTGCTTCTCTATTGTTTCAGTGCTAACTTGGCTGTTTCAACCCTTTTAAAGGAGCTGTTTCAACCCTTTTAAAGGAGCTGTTTCAGGCTGGTTTGGTTGCCTTGTGGAAGCATGGCTAGAACTGTGCCTCAGTGGCCACCCAAAGCAGAGGAGGGTCACTCACCTGCCCCGCGAGCTGCGCCTGGCAGTGGAGGGCTGGCACGCTGGGCACTGCCACTCTCCTTCTGGTATCTCGTAGAGGGCTGGTCTCAGGCAGAAGAGGTGGAAGGCTTTGTTACACTCGTCACACAGGATCAGTTTGTCATCCTCACCTAGGAGAGGGCAACTTGTGTGTAAGGAGTGCCACAGCTTCGCTCTGCCCGAGAAGCAGAAGCTGCTGCAGTGCTGGAGGCAGGACGAAGGAAGATGCCAAGTCCCCTCTGACAGCAGGGACTCTTCCTTCTCAGTTCCACCACTGCAGTGGGAACCAGCAGCATTGAAACACAAACAAAACAATGCCAAGTCCCTTGCCTTGCAAGGATTTTGTTTGAGGCAAAGGTAGAGACCTGAGGAATAGGTTCTACCCAGGCTAAGTCTCAAACCAAACACACAGAAAGAGAAATGTGCTGAAGAGATGCCAAAGAGCCTAGCAAGAAGCTATAAAAGCAGCTACTCTTGTTCTAGTCTCAGTCTGGTCAACCTGCATAGTATCTTTTTTCTACTTAAGGCAGAAAGCCTCCAAAGAACATCAGTATGCAGCAGAACTAGTCTCTGTGCTCCTCACTGATGCAAGGAAACAGGGAGACAGTTCCAAGCCAGCTATTTCATTTACTGAAGAGGGAAAAAATAGTGCAGAGAGCTTGCCAGCATGTCTCTTTTCCTAACATCCCAGCCCTTATACTCTGTGAAACTATAATCTGTCAGTCTCAGGTGAGCCCCCTCTTACATCTGCCTAGAATCCCTCCCCCAACAGCAGCTGGGACAGTTTTTGGACTGGTTGGGGATTATCCCTGAGGCTCCACAGTGATGGAGGATGTTGCACCAATTCAGCCCTTATGCCTCTGAAGAGGTGGATGGCATAGCCTTTTGGGAAACAAAAGTGGCCCAGAATTCCCCCAGAGGTCTGCCTGCCCTCGTTTCCCACTAGGGTTTCAGCAAATAGAAAGTGAGACAAAAAGCACAGGATGAGGCAGAATGTACTACCAAGCTCTCTCCTCCAGGCTTCCATCCAAAAGGAGAGGTTATGGCAGAACAAATCCTAGCACTCCATGGCTGGTGACACCCCTTCTACTGCCCTCTTCACCTGCAAGACTCTCCAGCCCTTCCCCCTGCAGTGCATGCAGAGAAGGCAGCCCCTTGTCACCCCTTGGTTACCTCCCCAGCCTTAGCAGCTGGTGAGGCTTCCACCTTGTTGAGAAGTTCTGCTCCCACTTTAGCCTCAAAAAATCCCACCTTGCTCTCTCCCACTCAGCTCTAAGTGATAATAAACCTTCCCAACCTCCCCTTGCTCACTCCTTCCATAAGAGGAGGGATTCACTGACAAGGCTCAGAAACCCAAAGACCATTCCAACTCTAAACTGAAACCAGGGAACAGACAGTGGCACAAGTATTCCCAGAAGGATTTGTAGATGACTTGTGTCCAAGTACCCTAAATATCCAGGGGACAGCAGCTCTGCAGTGTGCTGCAAGACCGTGTCCTGGTTTCGTAAGAATGGTTTATTGGAACCAGGGTCAAATGCTTCTGGTGAGATCAATGCTTCTGACTGGAAACCCTGACACTGAAAACTCCAAATACAGCCACAGAGAGAGAGGGAGAAGCTGGAAGGGCAGGTGGCCCAGGCAGGGCATGGAGGGGTGATGGTACCTGGCCCCCCTGCAGGCAGCAGTGCATACCTTTCTTGCGACACACTTTGCACCTGGCATTCTCTGCTGACATGTCCCACTTGATGCAGGCATCCAGCATCCCCAGCAGCACGTGCATGCGGGAGAAGGTCTGAGCCTCACGAATTGCTGTCTTCCACTTCTCCGTGGCTGAAGCAACCTGCAGACAGACCTAACAGCTTACAACAAGGGACACAGACGCAGCTCGCTACAGTCTGAAGATGTTTTTATATCCTTTAGCTGGGGCCCTTAGTAACCAAAGCTCAGCTTCTGTGTTTCTTTCCTTCTATACAGCCTCAGCAGCCCCATTTGTGGTTTATCCATGACCAGCCTCACTGGATCAGACAGTTTGTTCATAACAGTAGAGCTCTTTTGCATTTCACGGCCAGGCTGAAACAACCTATGTGAACTGCACTAAATTCTTGCTCTGAAAGTCTAACCCAAATAATCATCATGCTAAGAAAATAAAAGGCAGAATTCTAGCACTGTAAAATGTGGGATGAAAGTCAGGAGACAGCTGGCAACGCCACTTGAGGGTGGTGGATTGGAGCAGCCTGTGCTGCCCTCCAGTGGGTACTGCAGAGACACTGAGACCATCAGCAAGAGCTGCCACACGCTTGGTCCTCCTGGTCCTTGTCCTGCGAGCTGCTCAGCTGGCAAAGTGGGGGACTGTGACATCAGCTACAATCAGATTTGACAGGCAAAGCATTCGGAGCCCAAAATCTGAAACCAGATGCTTTTCCTGAGATGAGATGAGCTCAGCACGTGTGAAACCCCAGAATTAACTGCAAGTGGGGATGAGAGCATTAAACCTGAGATTTGCACCAAGGCAACTGCTGGAGTCTGCACATAGCAGGCCATGTGTGAAAGCTCCAACACAGCTCTGGAGGTTTAGAAACAACATTGCAGGAAATCGGAAATGCAGCAGAACAGAGAAGTAATCCAGAGCCACTGCATGTTCCACTCCAGAGTTAATCCTTTGCTTTACAACAATGAGGTGACAGTCTAGACTTGACAGCAACATAATGGGACTCAAGTTAATGTTCTTCTACCCCAGGAGAATGAAAAAACAAACAGTGAAGTGTCAGATGGGAAAATCTAAACTCTGCAGCTGACAGCAATTCGGGAGCCAAACAAAACCGGGATTTTTGCAGACTTGCACATTCTCCTCCGACTGAATTTGAGGAAGCACAGCATATATGAGATGCTTGGAAAAACACACAAACTGTTCTAAAATGCCAGCATCCTTGCTGCCATTGCTAGTGTGGAACCTGGAGCCCGAGACATTGAAGAGAAACGGAAACCTGCAGAGCCCACTGCGGCGGATTACACAGCGCCGTGCTATGTCTTTGCAGAACATTGTTGAGGTGCTTCACATACTGTGTAATTGATTTTCCAAGTAACTGTTCCATGGGTTTTGCTGTTAACATACTGGGTAACTGCTGGGCCAAGATAAATCTGCAAAAGCTGTTGGCAAGTTTTGCTTAGATTTTTCTCCCCGAGCCTGTGGAATTTCACAGATTTTTAGCCTCGCTTCCCAAACGTCATGAGACTATGGCATTTTAGCAGCACTGTTATCAAGGGAGTTCAGACTGCCAACTAGGCAAAACAGGAGACTGAAAGAAGTCACTTACATATCCTCTTGACTGGAGAGGAGCAATATAGCAGGGAAAATAAATGGAAACAAACAAACAAACCCACCCACCCACAAAAATACTACGGGAGAAGTCCTCAGCCACATTTCAGCTTCAGTGGGACAGCAAACGCCTGCTCTGGGAAAAGTGGACAAACCTCCAGCTAGAAAGGTTCTCATCTGGTGTCTTTAGATGACAGAAAACCCTCTGGAGCAGGAGTTGTTTTGTTGTGAAGCTGCTCTTTGAGGTATCATCTGCAGGTGATGACTGACCCCCCCCAGACTCTTCCACAGTCAGACTGCAAAGAGGTCAGTCACATATTCCCTGTCCTCTTCTGGGGTAGTCCAGAGGGCTCCTGCCACTGGAATTGGGAATGTCTGCACAAACTCAAAGGCAGGAGGCTGGTTTTTCAGACCCAGCCATAAGTCAGGTCTACTCTGCAATGCTGTGCCCCTCAGCAGCATGATCTCTAGCTGTGCAGCTGAGCCAGCAAGAACCCTGAGCAAAGACAATTCTGTCAGCAAACAGAACTGGGGGCCTAGGAAGCCCTAACTTGTTTGGCACAGGGAGAATGACACAACCATACCACAGGGCTGCAGTTTCACCCAGACAACCTGTAAGTACATGAAGTGTGTTTTTCCAGTATGGCTCTACTCTGTTTTACCTGCTATGTACTCTCAGTGCTGTAAAAGACTTCATATTTCTTGTCTGAGGCAGGGCATTTGTCTTTAAAAGCCTAACAGTCAGGATTTTTCATCAGATAACTGTATCTGAGATGTGGGCTTGCTCTTCCAAGGTCATCCTTAAATGTTTTCTGCTTTGGCAAAAAGTAAGCTCATTCCAGAGAAACTGAGGCCAAAAAAAAAAAAACCCCAAACAAAACCCAAAACCAAAATCCAAACAAACCCAAAAACCCAACAATAAAGTTGAGCATTGCTTATAGCACTACAAATGCCTAGAAAACTCTGAGCCAGATGAAGGAAGCACTGCACTGCATAAATAAATGCCCCAGAGAGCTGGGCACACCACAAAAGCCAGTGCTGTAGAGGGAGACCTGTGTGACCACATGCCCAGGCTGGCAGTACTTCCATCTGTGCCCACACACCTACAAGGCTGAGCTGTGTTGCCACAGTCATGTTAGACAAATTGGGTAATACTAGAAAAAAAATTCAAAGTCACTTATGATTACGAGTCCAGCAATATTCAGACATCCTGAATATTAGCTCCAGCTGGTTTACAGAGCAGAAAATACACATCAGGATGTTTCAGGCACACAGAACACTCCTGGTTTAACTAAGTTTGCTGCTGCTCAAAGTTCTGCAGTTGTAGAAAGAAGCATGCTACAGGAGCCTTGCTCTAACAAACAATGCTCTGAAACCATGCCATTAAGTAAGAGAGCAATGCTCTAAGGTAGAATGGGGACACTAAACAAACATTCATGATCCAAATGGCTCAGTGTTCAGGCAAATAAAAGCTTGGGTTTGAAATCTGATAGAGCTTTAGCACTAGCAGGGAAGTGACCAGGACTCCAACACAGAGTTTACACTGCTAAACTACTATCCATTTAGATATTGTAGTAAATCTGATGTTACCCTTAATGTATGTACTACAGGTGTAACACTTATGGGTTTAACTCTAAGACAGATGAGAGTTTGGCATGACATGGTGTGGCTGTAGACACAGAAAATTTGATGACCCAGGCCCTTTCTGTCTCAGACACAACTGACCTTACACAGCTCTGTATTCTGCTGAGGGCCTTTAGGATAAGATAGCCTCCCAGTCCCTTTGCTCTGAGGCCTGAAAAACTCAGAGTTAGCAAAGCTTAAATACTTCAGGACAACTGAGGAATGTGAAACTTCCTAGCACCTATCCAAATACCCTGCTAACATGGCAATGCCACAGCACTGCCTGATGTTCAAACAACAAGGGTTCAACATACACTGATGGGAGCTTTTAAGAAAAAAAACAAACACCAAAAATTCCACACCCCAGCATCTCATTTCTTTAAGTTGGGAATTTCAAATGCTTCTGCTGATGCAGCTCTGATCTTGCTGAAGTCAGTGATCAGTCAGGGCAGAGCACTTTGAGGAGGGCAGTGGGGAAAGCCTCATCATGAGTGTCCCATTCAACTTGGTGCACAAGAGCACCCCTGAGCACTGGTGTCCCTCTTAGGATGAAACACTGGTACACCTCAACCTGCAGGTCCCTGGCAAATCCTTCACAGCTCTTCTCCATCCTTTCTAACTTGAACTGGGCAAGTTATGTCAGCCCCACAATATCACTGTTCTACTGCAGGCTCATCTGGCTTGTTTGTCCATACAAGCTGTGTGCAACCCACAGTTTGGAACCTTCTGTGGGTATCTCCATGCACAATGATTTGTGTCTCTTCTTGCCTAACACTAACATTTACCTAAACCTAACTTCCTTGCAGTCATCAAAACCTCCACTTCTCTCCTTCACTTTATGGATCAAAGCCATTAATCCACTATCAGTCCTCTCAGATGGATACAACTCCTTATAATTTTGGTAAAAATGCTTTGCAATATTCTTTCATTAAAGTACCCAGCTTGTGTGAGGAACTGCACGAAGTTAAATACTGTTCAGAAAGAAAATTCACTGTAATTCCACAGTATGGTTTTCATTTTGCCAATACCTGTATTCTTCAAAACAAACAGGGAACACCTGGCCCCATAACTGACAAATCCACTGCACTCCACACTTGGAATGGGGAGAAGCTGCTCAGGATTTAGTATCTGATGAAATTTTTTTCTATTGTCCCTGCTCAAAGTTATTTTACAAGACTGAAAGAGAGCCCTGAGATGAATACCTTAGCTTCTTCTGCCATTTTCTTGTCTTCATCTATCTCCTCGGCCTTGGCAACGTAGTCCTCTCCTTGATGTTTCCTCCTCTTCTGCTTGGGGGCCATGAAACCTTGCAGAAACTTCTTAACAACACCAGCTTGGAGTGCAATCACACACTCTCCAAAATCCTTCAAGCTCTCTAGTGAGTATACCTGTCAGGAAGAGCACAGGACCACATGACAGTTGGATGTTACCCTTTGTGCTCTTTTAGGTGGGTCTGTCCTGCAGATGGGTACATGTGATACTTGTGTTATCTCCCATACTTGGCTATGGAATCAGCATGTTGCTGCTGCTTCTGCTGGAGTTCATGATTATGATCACACATAGTACTGTTCAGAAAACAGCATCATGCCTTGAAAAAAACACCACCACCACACCAAAACCCCCCCAAAACCCCAAATCCATGATGAACAAGCATTAAGCCCCTCTTCCACTCTTTTAGTGACTTAACTTTCCCCCCTCCTCTTAACAGCTCATAGTCTCATCTACACAGGGAAGTCTCTGCAGTGACTCAACACGCAGCTCAAACAGAGCTTTAAGCATTCCAAAGCCAGACAGTATCATCCTTTGGGAGGAGGAGCACACACTAAGCACAGAAGCATGCACTCTACCCACACCAGGCAAGTTTATTCCCTCCTAAAGACACTCAGTGCACCAGTAATGCTCACATGAGCTAGGCTGAACTAGCCAGGGCACTAAGAATTCATACTTCAGTTCACAGTAACTTCCTTGTGCTGACATACCCAGGAACAGAACATCCTGGAACTGAGACAATCATTACACCAAGCCTAAAATGGTTTGAATTTATGAAAAAGCACCTCCAAAATGGAAATCTGCTGTCTCAAGACATGCTGGCTTTGACACAGAAGCTAAAAGTCAGCTACAAAGAGTTCTGCTAATGCTCCATAAAGGAATCCACTAGATGAAGGAAACAGGGCTATTTAACAGCTGTGCTGGACACTTAGATCCAACATTATGACCCATCTACACCAAAACAGCCTCAAGTCAGCAGCTGTGCGACCTCAAAATAACAGTTTAGAAAAAGGACATGTGAGAAAACTCATTTGCCTGAGGAAAACAAAAGACTCAAGGCCTTCTACAGGAATTATCAGCTCCTGCTTGTCTTGCTCTGCACTCCTTTGCCTGTTCACTCACTTTTGCTTCGTATTCTGGTGTCACATCAACATATCCCAGGCCTCCTTTTTGCAGCCGAGTTGCCACCTCGATGAGGTCACTCCGGAGGTAGTTCAGCAGCTCCTGGTTACCATCACAGGACTTGAGGCCCAAGTTCTGCTTCCGAGCCAAATGGATAGAATGTGTGATGTCCTGATACCTGGAAAATCAAACCCAACCTCTGAACACATGCAGGCCACCTGCAGGCACCGGGGCAGCAACAGCATCCATCATGATCTGCATGCTCCACCAGTGCAGAAGGTTCTTTGGAAGCTGCCTGAAAGCAGGTGGTAGTTCTGGCTCAGGGAGTGGAACAGCACTGCCTTTGATCCCAGTTGGAACAAGCAATTTGGAGACTCAGACAGAACCTTTTCCCAGTTTAGAGCATTACTTATCAAGAACTTACTGTCCATGACAAATATCCATTTCTCATCCTCAACATCCTCCCCTCTCCAGCCCACTGAAGCAAAGTGCAGAATGCTGCTCCAGGAATGGAAAGCTTGTTGTGACCAGGGTGTGCTCTGGCTCAGAGAAGGCACAGAGGTAAAACCAGAGCAGGCTCACCTCTTCTCCAAACGCTCCTTTAGCTGGCTCTCTCTCACTCCTTGTGGGTGCAGGCAATCCAGCAGCTCATCCAAATCCTTCTGACTGTCACAGAGAAACCTGGAAGACACAACATGCACCAACATCAGCTAATGTGTCTCTGTGGCAAGACAAATGCTTCTCCTAAATAGTTTTAACAAGAATTAGTAGCAGGGATGACAAGTAACCTACACCCCAGCCCCACAGAGCAAGGTGAAACACTGCCAGTAATGCTGGCATAAGCATTCTGATTCCAACTGGCCTTGTTTCAAGGTCCCTAAATGTAGCCAACTCCAGCACAGGGGAAAAATAAGAACAGCATAAATACAGAACTGATTTATAGATTTTTTTTTTCCCCCCCATTAAGTTTATTAAAGCATTGGCATTTGAATTTAGTCATCTACCCCAGGGACTAGACCCACTAAGTTGCAGTCAGTTTAAGTAATCCAAATGCCATTTTGAATGCACTAGAGAAGATGAACGTGCTCTGCACTGCACAGCACTTCAATCAGCCCTCCTGCAAAGCCTCCTCTCACTAACCCAGGGAGTCCCCATGTTAAAGGGTACATCCCAGCTTACACCACAGCTGCTGACAGTGGAGATCTGGGACTGTGAAGGCCATGCCCTCTGTGAGTGCAGAGTCCTCCATTCTAAGCAGCTCACCTGAACCTGAAAGCTCAGATGCAGCCTGTGAAACCCATACCCATCAGCTTTAAACCCTTCTTTAAACCTCTTCTTAAACGTCCTTCAGGACAGCAGTGCTAAGCAGCAGCCAGCTAAATCTAAAAGGGGAAAACTTTTGCACAGATCTCTCCACAAGGCATTCTCTCTGCAATTCCAGAGCACAGCTGAGCTTTAATGCTGGGTTTAGATTTAAACTCATTAAAAATAGCTTTCAGGCAGCCTAAGATTCTGCTCTTTTTTCCCTAGGATGCCATGGAGCCTCCTCACCTGATGGGGGGCAGGGATTCAACCTGAGCTTCAGAGTCACCTACAGAAAATGAGACTAATAATCTGTCTTCTAGAAGAGGTTCATTCCTTGGAAAAGGGAAGTGAGGATATAGCAAAATTAACCTCATATGGAAACAACTGCAAAGGACCACCCACCATGTGATCCTTAGAGCCACCAAGAAGACCCCAGATCTAATTTTGCCTCCAAGCCCAGGTGAGCCAAGCAACAACTAGAGAAAGATGCTTGGAAGAGCAGCACCCACAATGTTTATTTTTTCTGGCAGAAACACTTACTAAATATCACCTCTGAAAAGAAAACATTTCAGAGTTCTAGTATGCTAGTATTAGGGGAATGGCCTCACAATCTGCATTCAGTTAGTAAATTAATTACTCTGATAAAACATAAGATTGCTTGCTTAAAAATGGAAGAAAAATACTTTCTTGCCAATCACCTGCTTCAGTACAGTCCAACCCTGTGGAGCAACCTCACTTTGCACACTCAGAGCAAATCTTTTGGCCACCACTATCCTCTGCACACCCTCCCTGGGAGAAACAGGATAGAACAGCTCCATGCATCTTTCACCTATTAGAGTCTAGCACAGGCACCTCACAAGTAGTAGCAACTAGGGACTGGTCTTGGGATCCAACAGGCACTCACACAAACCTCTAACAATGCAATTTGTCTTTTTCTTGTAGATGTTACTTAGGGTGACTGATGAGCATTCCTACACTCACTGCAAGATCTACAGACAGGCCACTGCAAGGACCAGCATTTCTAAGTCTACTAGACTTCTGCTGAAGAGAAATTTCTTTACAATATTTGGTATCCAATTGCTTCCAAACCCTTGAGGCAAATCTTGGGATTGGTCCTAAGCTGTATTTCAGTATGAAGAATCTGCCACAATATAGGAATGGTATAAACCAGGCTTCAGAGCAGTTGCCCTGCAGACAGCCAGCAGAGGACTATTTTTTGGGCATGTTGAGAAGGTTGTCTAGGTCATGATGAAACCTCATCAGCCACTGCTGGTGATATACCACAGGACTTAGCTAGAAAAATACCAGAGAAGACCATGCCTGAGCTTTCTCAGCTTTCCCCTGTGGCTGCAAATCTAAGGGGGGAATTCCCTGCACAGTTTTGTCCTACTGTAAAACTGAAAGGGCACTGGAAACAGTTAGCATATGGCACTTGGGTTCTCCACTGCCATGTGGTTTGGGGGAAGAACACACACTGCTGTCCAGTGTGAGAAAGCAGGCACCATCCTTTTGAGAAAGCCAGGGTTAAACCCTGGAACATCTTTGTTCCTGCTGAAAAGGAAATGGGACAGGGAAGGGAGAACATCTGCAACAAGGTACTTGAATCTTCCCAACTCATCCTGAGAGTAAGAATTGGGATTTCTGGGAGAGGGAACTGATTTATATCAGCTTGAACTCAAATATGTAAAATATAAATGTATCAAAGACATATCTGTTAGTTTGACTGGTGTCACCTTGCTGCTCTGTGCAGCCAGAGCTCCTGGTTCTCAGCCTAGCTCCACACACTCCCTCCTACCTGAAGGAACCACCTGCACCTCCAACTCAGACCCAACCAGCACGAGGCTGGGACCATGGATGTCAGACAGGCACTTTAAACAGGGGAGGCAACAGGGCTGTGAGGGTCTTGGTAAGAGGAAGGGGAAGGCAACTGGCACCCTTCATGTGGCCTGGCAGAGCTTAACACAATTCAGAGTGATGGGAAAGATGCCTCTGGGAGAGTGAAGACCAGATGGGGGTCTTCAAACTGACCTGAAAGAGGAAAACCCTGACTGGGGCAAGGGCTTCCTGCATCCCTAAATAACAGCCTAGATTCTTTTATTTCTGGCAGCCCAAGCCAGCAGAAGGGTCAGCAACCAAACCAGACAGGACAAATGGCACAAGCATCCAGTCAAAAGGAGCTCTCAGTATTCACTCAGGCTGAATATCCCTACCTGTTCTCAGGCTACAAGGGACAGAGAAAGGTCTAGAACCTGGACTGTAGACTAGGGCATGAAGAAATCAAGAGGACAACATCTAGAGGAGCCCAGGATCAGTACCTGCTCTGGAGGGTTGGTGGAAACAGGGGAACTCCATCTGTAGAATATAGGCTTGAGAATGGAGTCTGTCAGCACCCACTCATGGTTAACTCAAATTGTCTGCTGAGGGGACCCGCCATACCATGCTGCACTCCTAATAGATGAAGAACAAGGGGAGTTACTCTGCAGAGATGCCACTCTTGCCAAAATTCAACTGCTTCCTGACCAGGAGGAGCAAGGAGTCTCCTGCATAACCTGCTGCAAAGGCTGTGCTTAACCCATGGCTCTTGCAGGGCAGAGCAGTATGTACACAGCTCACGAAGCTCTACGGTATGGCCAGGAGACCCTTTCTGGGACCATGTGCCCAGAAGCTTTAAACAGGGAGATTTTTCTTAAAAATAAGCATCAACATCAGTGAAAGTCGTGCACAATATCAGAAATGGGACTGGTCTATCTGTCTGGAGAAGACAGAAGTCACCAAGCACTTATGATTCTAAATGAGAACAATGATGATTTAGCCTCTGCAGTTTCAGAGCAGAACACTGGGCTCTCTTCCTTTTGGAGTGAAAAGTACTGAAAGCAGAAATCATGAGACACT
>NW_008631736.1:21969-41734 GCF_000691845.1 Merops nubicus
CTGTAGCTCTTGGCAGAAGTATAGAATCTATTTCTCCATTTATCAATGTCCTACCAGCTCTCATCCTCCAGGAGAAAAAGGGCAGGACTGTGCAACACAACCATTCCCTGAGTTAATCTGGAATTCATTTCAAAGTCTCACTGCTCTGGAGTATAAAAGTGTAAAGTTAAAGATGCTCTGTGTGCACTATGAGGCTATCCACAATGCCATGTTAGAGGTACTATGAGGAAAACAAGACAGCAGGAGTTAAAGCAGGACAGAAATGAAACTTGCTGTGTAACACATGCTGACATTAGGAGTTAGAGCTGAACAAGTCCTTGAGACCACTGGGGATGTAGATATCCAAGGACTTCAATGTGGTCTCAGGGCTTCTAAGGGTGTGCAAGGACAGTGTGGAAAAAGCAGCCAAGGAGGAGACTCTTCCATAATCAGCTATGCTCATGGGAGTCCTTGAGACTGGAGATCAATGGCAATGGTCACAGAGGAGAATACAGTACTAGGGACGTGGATTTCCTCAGAGGGAAGTTCTGGTTACTGGCTATCCCCTGAAATAGCTCTCAGGTTGTCACTTGCCTTTTTGTGGAAGCTTACCTGTTAGTGGTGACAGCTATCACATAAGTACTTAGCAAACAGGCTCTTTGTAGCTCTAGAGCTTTAAGGAAGTCTTACAGCTGAGGAGGCTTACTGCTTATCTGCAGAAATGGCTTTGGGTGGCCCTGTCAGTCAGGAGGCAGCCCTGCAGACAGCACAGCAGAATGCTAAGTTAAAAATGGTTATGTTCTCTTTGAAGAGCTGCCCTCGTGCCTCCTGCTCACTTCCAGGGCAGGAAGGCCTACATCTGGCTCAGCTCCTCCACCTGCATTGCTTTACCCTGACATCCTGACACCTCCAACCTGCATGGCAGAACAATGCACAGAGGCACAATATCCTCAGTTAAAAACCAGCAAGTGCTGTGATTGCTAGCAGTCTGTCCTAGCAGGCTCAAAAAAGGACAGAAATCAAAGATCCTGTGGCAGAAAAAGGCCACCCAGCTCAGTATCTTGCTTCTGAGTGGTCAAAGGGCAGAGCTGGCATGCAGTGACATTGCTTTGACCTGCCCCTACAGATTTTAGCTTCTGCTGGTTTAAGGACTTTCTTGTGTGCCAGAAAAAGAACCTTTGTGCTCAGTACTCCTCAACCAACTCCTGTTTCAGCAATTTGTCCAAGTGGTGCTTTGAAGAGGTACAGATCTGAAGATCCACAGGAGCTGGTAGCAGTGAGCTGCATACAGAACCTGTATGATCTGAAGTAGTACCTTCCCCTCCATTTCCAAACTGCCATTTGCTAGTTGAATTTCCTGATCTCTTTAGGGTTTTTTTTGTATCAAAAGAAAATCCTTTCTTTAAGAGGCTTCCCCATTCTCCTCTGGCATTACTCTCCATCCCTCTGCTGAGCACACAAATCAAGAGTATTTCTGCAATTTGTTTTGTATTTCACAGTCAATTATTCACTCATGAGAAAAGCTTTCCTCTTATCCTAAGGCAGGTTCTGGAACAGATCTTGTGAAGCAAGATTGTTTCCCAAGGAAAAAAAATAATTGTTTCACCACTAGTCTGTACCTCAGTTTATCATCCTTTTTATTTCCTTGATTGAGACTCAATCATGGTTTTTAAGTAGGTCTTCTTACTTTTAATAGCTCCCTTATCCTGATGTGAACTGTACTGAAAAAAAAATTATTATTGTTGCTACTGTTTTGTTTCCAAGTTTCTTCAAACCTTTTCTGTTTCCAAAGGTAAAATTTGCAAGCTTGCTTTGACCATCCAGTATGGAAACTTCAAGACAATCCCTTCAAAAGCATTTTAGGCTTTTGGCTGCCACTTTAAGCTTTTGCACCCCTCCCCTTTCTTTTTTTAAATAAGCTTCTTAATTCTTTTTGTTGCCTTCTTTTTAAAAAAAAGGAGAATACTGTTTATTATGGTCACTTCACACAAAGCAGATCTTAGCAACAGGATATATTCAGTCCTGAGTGTACAGGACCTGGTTCAAAGAGCTGCTTCCCCAGGGCTGTAGGACTAGTCAGGCTACAGAGCACTCCTACCTTTGTAACCACCCTGATCACTCTCAGTGGGTCAAGAGCTGCCAACCTGATTGAGCAAGTCAACACTGCAGGATCAAGTACTACATTTTTTTCAAGTTCAGCCTGGAATTGCAAGTTTTAGAGATTCTTTGTTACTTAGCTCATCTGATTTGATTCTACATTGTCTTCAGTTTAGAGCAATATAATTTAAGTGACTGTTTTCCTTTTACCATTTGTCCTTCTACCAGAACACACCTTGCCATCTCTGCTAAATGAAGATCAAGTAGTAGAAAAGGCAATCAGAAAGAGCAGAGAGGACTTCCCTGTAGATCATACTGTCCCTACGACCTCCTGTTTAGCACCCATCACCTAGGAAAGCCCAATTACTTGAATTCTGGCCACGTGACAAGATGTGCAAAGGACTAGACTGAGAAAGGGGTGGAGATGTTTCGTGGCAACACTGGACAGAGTGAAGGCATGCAGAGGAAACTTTGCTATCTCCCATGACTTGCTGGCAATTAAAGAAGGGCCAGAGCAATAAGAAGAGTCAGCACTCAATGCTGACAGTTTTGATGAATCAAGCCATCCACGAATTTCAGTCTCTCTGACAGTTCCTGGTGGGGGAGCAGGAACATCCTTAGTAAAGTAGTTCTCACAGCAGTGGAACTATGCTTTGAATTTAAGCTCACAACTGGTGGTATTTATCAAAGACCAAGTAACCTCACTTTGTGTGTCAGGAATGGAAAACTCTAGGCACTGCTCATAGGGGAGCTGCAGGAGCAAGTACTTTGTGACAGTAACTTCTCAGGGTTATCAAAAGAAAAAAAAAGCCCTTCACAGGGAATTTAGCAGTAGGTAAAGCTGTAGCCAGTATTTTCTGGCATGGGGACAGTGCTGATCACTCCTTACCACACAGGGCAACACTTGACACAGGAGATTTTCTTTCAAGATAAAGAACATTGGCAAGGCCAGTTACTGGAGCAAGTCCCAGTCAAACGTGGTCAAAGGTGGAGTGTTTAGATCTGGTTCACTTAGAGGACACACTGGTGGCTACTTGTCTGGCACTGGGAAGCATTAAAGAGGTAACAGGCTGTCAACACAGAAGAATAATTTTTGCTAAGCTGTAATTACCAGTAGCAATAAAGATCAATTCCATGAAGGATTGCTGAGAACAAATGGACATCACCACTGCTGTGAAGCCTGGGAAGAAGACCCTGCCAAGGAGCTGGGGGATGGCTCTGCACATCTCAGTACAAGAACACACAGGATATAGGCCTGTCTCCAAAGATACCAATGAAGACTTTCATTTCATGTGCTCAGGGACCTCACGTGCCACAATTTAGGTCTGCTGAGATGAAGTGGGGAAGAAAACCCAGACACATTTGGCTGTGTCACTGCTCTCTTCTTTAAGTCATGCTTACCAATGCTGAAAGTACACAGCAATTCATTTAAATTAACAAGTCTTAATATAAAATGTTTAAAAAGCAATAGATCCAAGTAGCATTTTACCAGCTTCATTTATACTGCCTTTAAGTCTGATTGATTAGATATATTATAAAGGTTCTAGTGATAATATCAGTAACAGAGACCTGAAGAGCTGCTAAACTAATCCAACCATTAACTACTGAAAGATTACCAGGGATACAGCAGGGTCTATCCAAAGAAACCTGTCTAGGTTTCTTGACCTCTATGCTTTGAGTACTTTGCAGCTACAAAAGCCTGTGTTACCATAAGTTCTGTCCCTGCTTGGGGGTCGTGGTCTCTGCAGGAAGGTCTGTGGTGGGCACAGCTCGGTGAAGCTTGTTCACTCTGCCATCAGCAGCTGCACTCTTCCTCTTCTCTGGAAAAGAACAGCACAAGCTCACGTGTATCCTCACAATGGACTTTTAGAGAAATCACTGCTTCATAAAGCACGTGCACAAAATCAACAAAAACATTCCTATTTCAAATTCATAAAGCTAGTTTCACTTTTTGGCTATATGCTGGCAAAGTACTTTTAGAGCTGAACAAGTTACAAACAGGATGTGTTTGTGTTTCTGGGCATCTTGGAGAAGGGTCTGATATGAATTTAAACCTTTGCTTATTTAAGCCTTTCTTTGCTCAGTTTCAAAAGGAACATGTTGAAATCTCACACACTAGCTGAGTGAACACACAGGCAGCAGCTGAGACATTAACACAGCTGGAAGCAAGCTGCTGTACAGGAATATGGTTTCAACATCAGAAGAAGTTCACAGAAGAAAATACACCCAGGTAAAATACACCCAGGTGAGGGTCACTGAACGATGCCACCTCCAGCTCAACAAATCACCAAGATACAGATGGCTGGAAAGTGACATGTTGGATGAAGTATCTTGTTATAAGTTTGCCCTGTTCCATTCTTCTACACATCTACTCTGCCTGTTGTCCAAGACAGAACACCATCAGGCAAGGGCTGCTTCAACACCATGGAGCCTCTTGCATGCACTACTGCTGTAGATGGACTCAGCACCAGCCTATGCTGTTTCAAAAGCAAGAAATTACCAGAACCAGAGTAAAATTATAGCATGCTCCTCCATACCAAGATCTGTTTCCACACACAAGTGTTAAGCTCCCCTCCCCACAGACTGATCTTTGTCCATGTCCAAGTTCTGCCTGCAAGGCTCCAAGTCAATCAGGTAAAACTACAGAGGAAGCACCAGAACTTCAGCACCTCACTGCATGTTCAGTATAAGGCTAGAGGCAGGCTGAAAGGACATGTGCAAGAGAGCTGTTTGCCAAAATGGTCTCAATCAGCAAAGCTATAGGTATCTAGAAGATGGTCCTGCTTGACAGTGTTTCACAGGTTAATCTGGGAGTCTTGCCACAGGCAGAACGTTGGCATTGTGATGGAGACCCTCACTCTGCAGCACACAACTGACAGCTTGACCAAGAAGTGTGGCACACTGCAACTCAGCAGGTTCAGAGTAAACCAGAGGGATCAGTCCACACCTGACACCAACCTCACTGCTTTTCAGAGGGGTGATCATAGCCCATGGTCATTATGTGGTACACTGCAGGCAGTCCCAAGACCTGCAGTAGCAGGAGGGAGCTCATCATGAGCACCAGACTCACTCATGTGCAGTCTTCTAGAATTTAAAGAAGGCTTCAATCAGAGTATCCCCATGAAAACTCAGACAGTTCTCTCACACATTCTCAAATCCATTCTGAGACAAGCAACAAAGACAACACCCACAGAGAAGCAGGCTGATCATACCTCCTGGGCTGTAGTCCTTTTTCATATCATCCTTCTTCTGATGGGGAAGGACGAATCTGTAGTCTATACTGTCATGCACCCAGCCTTTCTCAATGAACAAGCCAGGAACCTCATCTGAAAACAGCCAATACCTGCAGGAAACACATGTTAAGAGGTACCTGTCTCCTCTTCTGGCTAGTTACACACATCCACCTTTATTTGCATAGAGGGGAGATTCATCTCTGTGCTTGATTCAAACCGAATACAGGTATATCTTCATACTAGCATAGTTAAGAAACATGAAATGGATTATTATAAAAGCTTTTCAAGAGCATTCCAGTGCAAGAAACATGGAAAGAAAAAGATAATTAGGTTCTTGAGCACTGATGCAAGCCCTTGAAGCTCCACTGGCTACTGGAGCCTGACCAGAGGAAGGCCACACAAAGCAGCCCGTGTGAACCAGTGGAGGCCACCCCACTCCATACACACAAAATCCTCCCTTCTGCTCCTGTCCACACCCCAGTACACAGGCAGTCCTCTCAACACCCTCCGTGTCCAGCACTTCTTGGGGGCTGCCATCTGCCAAACCCCCCCAGAGCAGCTGGCAGCCCAGGGTCATTCCCTGTCCTACCTGTTGTGATTGCGGTCGGTGCCCACGGGAGTCCTGCGCATCACCAGCTTGGCTTTGGCAATCCCCTCCTGGAAAGTCTTCTCAGCTGCAGCCTTGTGCTTCCGGATCCTTTCCTCCTCTGCTTCCTTCTCCATCCTGACTGTTGGAATGAGCAGAGAGCATTAGCTTTCTTTTATTGTATGCAGACATCCATATTCTCTTTTATTTTACAACATCATGGGGGTAAAAAGAATTGATCGGTGCCTTTGGTTGATAGCCTTTTAGCACAGCCATTCACCCCTCATCTTACTTTCCACCCATCATTCTAGAAGAAAAATCAAGATTCCTTAAGAAATCTAGGCCTAAGGATGAACTGGGATGAGGAAAGAGGGAAATCTGGATAAAAATTCTCTGGAGAAAGGAGTCTTCATTACTATTTCTCCTTCTAGATCAACAAAGTGGCATCCACTGCTGTGCAGCCACATAAAACCAGAGGTTCAAAGACCTTTAAGTACAGCACAGGGTGACAAGGACTTCTGCTCTGGCCAGCTCAAGTCCTGGGAGCAGTCTAGCTGTGACAGCACAGAGGTCAATGGGGCTGATGGACACCTGCATTTCTACAGCTGAGCTATATGGGGAACACTTGCCCCACAGCCTTACCCACAGAAAAAAAACCCACATCTGGTACAGCAGAGGCCTCCTCCAGGCACAACCATCTCACAACAGCAACTAAGTCACAGTTCCCAACACCTCATGCTTTCCTATATATTCTGTGATGTGGAAAAAAAGATTAAAATGGAAACCTCAGGTCTCCTACTCATGACAGAAGCATTGGAATTTCAGTAGCTCTCAATATCCATGGCTGGTGACAATGAAGAGGAGAAAAAATATGAAGTGGCCTAAATCCTGACATCACAGGCTCCTTGGCAAGAGTCTTACAGGACAAAACATCATTTCATACCTCTAGGTAAGGGGCAAGAAGCAAAGCAGCTTCTGCCAAGACACAAAACATTAAGGTCAACAGGGTTTACACTTCTCATGACAGTTCAAGAGTCTCTCTACGCCTTCACCCATCTCTGAAGAATAGATGCACTTTCACCAAGGACTGCTGAACAGAAAGGAACAAAATGTCACACTGAAAGGCAAATGCTAGCCAGGACTTTTCCCAAGGCTACTACCTACTCTCTCTCTCTTGCAGCCACCTTCTACATCAAGATAGGTTTGATAAGTTATTAGTAAATACCTGGTTAAGTCTCTGATGTCCTGCCAATGTAATCGGTCCTGACTGATTAAGGGAGACACTGAAAAACATACCCTTGCATTTGTTACACCAGCTCAATGTATCAGCTTTTATATCATAACATACCAACAATCCACCACCTCACAGTAACTGCAGCATGGCAAAATGGTCCTGTTCACCCACACCTGCCAGACACCAGCAGCTGCACAACCCGTGTCTGCAAATAGCAACTCCTCCCTCAAGCTTATGACCTCTCCCTGTGTCAAAGGGCTGAAATCAGAACAAGTAGCACCAGTCACTCTCACAGTACCAAATGTCTCATGCCACCTAAATCTGAATCTCACAAACCCCATTCAGGAGATTCCCACCACAGCAAGTGCCATTCTCACCTTCCACCAGGAGACAGAAGTGATGATTCCCCCAGGATTTCTCTCCTTGACACTTTCTCAAGACTTGCTGCTGTCCCCTGATGCTGGCACAAGACACACTCCCCTCCCCTTACAGCATGGGATATCATGGACACTCACAAGACAGGGATTTTTTTTTCTATACAGTTGTAAAAACCACTTGCAGCAGGTACCATCAAGTTCCAGAATTAGGAAGAGGTAAGAAAGAACAAGAGACCAAATTTACTCCTATACTGAAACTGTTCAGTCAAAATGAGAACAGAGGCACCAAACGAAAGGGTTCCTCCCCACATCTCATTCCCAGCTGTGATGACCAGTCTGTCTCAGCACTTTCCTCTCTAGCAGGCCCATTTAGCTGTGTGAGCTCCCAGCTCTCCATTCTCCTCCTCCACACCATGGGAACTACTTCTTCATGGAGTGAGAAGGCAAAGAACAATGAAGTGCTGCAGTAACATGGAAATGGAAGTGACTTCACTTCTACTATCAAGAAAACACAGATATTAATCATGTTATCTTAACAGGAGGTGCTGTACTGACTTCCTCTGAACTCAAGAAAGAACAAAAAATACATTATGCTTTCTTACACAGGTTCTTTTTTGAGCTCAACCAGCTTGGGAGCAGTGGCCACAACTCTGATAGGTTTAACGTGAAAGAGGCTTGTGCTGCTCCCAGTGATACAGATGTTACCAGATTGCTGAAAAAGAAACCCCTGGCTGTGAGATATCCATCTATATATGAGTAAGAGAGCAGTTGCTGACAAAACACCAATTGTGCTGTGGTTCAGTGTTCATATCTGTACATATGAACCACTGCACAATAGGTGTTTTGTCAGCAACTGCTCTTTCACTTCCCCCAGAGATACCAACATTATTAAAAGCAAATGAAAAGCAATGTCATGTGCTTTTAGAGAGCCTGTGTGATGTGCCAGTGGGAGCACACTGATGCAGTTCTCACTGTGGTTATCCAGGATGATTTTTCCACACACTGAAACCACACCAGCCCCAGGTCTGAAGCCCTGAACAGATGAGCTCCAAGCTGCTAATCCTGAAGCCCTTACTACTGCCCCATCGACAGCAACCAAGATCCTCAGGACTCTGAGGTACCTTTCTGCCTGGTAGCAACTGCTTAGCTGGGAAAAGAAGCCCTGGATGTCTGAAATCCTGGGGTTTGTTATGTGGAAAGGAAGCAATACAAATTCAAACCTTAATGAAAGGTTCCTTCCCTGCCAGAAAGTAGATCTCAAACTAAATCAAGGAGATTTTCCTTGTGGAGTACCAAAGAATGACTGAAACTGCCTCAGCTCACAAGCCAAATGACCCCCATCAATGGGATAGTGCTTTTCTTCATACACTAGTACAGACTGTCAAGTGAGAACAACAGGATTTATCCCAAGGAGCAGCATCCAAACTGTACTTTATTTTGCAGTAAATTTCTATCATGAACTTGACCTTGCTGTCAAAGTGGAACACTCAGAAGCATGGAGGCCAAGAGGCCATTCTGCTACAGCACGTTAGACACGTGGCATTTTGTTTTTCTGGAGAGGTTGGACAGCACTCCAGACCTTCAGCAGTTTATTGATACTTCTGAGATTCACAGCTCTTAACAGAAGATCAGAAAGGTCTATTTACTGTGAGAGGCATGGTGGTACCCAGACTACTTCCTTAGGAGCCTCTGGATGTTCCATGTTATTTATCTACTCTTGGTGTCCTAGAACAGATAGTCCTGGACTCCAGCTAAGGCATGTAAGCCTGTTTGTCCCTCAACAGTTTCAGAAAGGAAATAACCTAGGTGAGCTATGCTGTCCACCTCCACCTGCCCAGCACCCACATTTAGAACCAAAAAAATCCCTGAAGAATAATTCCAAAATATTTTGCTCTTCACATTTCATACTCCTTAGCAAAAAGAACTACACAGAGGCTCACAAAGTTCAGTACTGCAACTCGTGATTGATAGATCTTAGAGTGGGCAGCTTATATTTATACAACTCTGTAATTTATTCTTTAAGGTGAGAAATTGTAAACTGGAATTTATTGCCAAAGTCCTTATCTGGGAGAAGGGCATCAATCTGCCAATGTGCATGGCAGCAAGGCCAGCAGCAGCTGCAGGAACCAACTTTTAGGCAGAAAACATCTACTCTGTATCTAAGAGGTAGATCATGTTTGGATGTAGATAACTTTTATTGTTTTCTGTTCCCAAAACAGATTTTTCTGTTCCCCAACCTTTGTAGGTCTGACAGAATTAGAGAGGTACCAAAGAGAAGATGCCCACAGATAGAAATCTAGAAGCTGTTACTGTTTTTTCTTAACACTCCAGATTTTGAGCTGCCACAGGAACCACAGCAGCTGAATGCTACTCCTCCAGTGAAGAAATCCCTTAAAACCAGGTAAAGCTTTTGAAAGCAGGCTGTCAATTTTGCCATTAACTTATTCCTTTCTACTTCACAACCCTCAGATGCTCTACTGTCCTGGTCTTTTCTTACCTCTCATTTGTATTTCTTGCTGCTCCCTCTCTTTCTTGGCTTGGATGGCCAGAAGGCGCCTGCTCTTCACAGCACTGATCATATCATCAGCTTCCATCTCTACCCGGTGCTCCATCTTCATCATCTCATTTTTCTTCTTTTCATTCCTCCCCATCATATTTTCATCTTTCCCATTCTCCTTGTTCTTGGCCACCATTTCTTTCCTCTTCTGTTTCTCTGCTCTCTTTTTGTCATTTTCTTCTTTCAGGATGGCCAGGCGCTCCTTCCACAGCTCAGCTGAGGTCTGCTGCTTGGCCTCCACGTGGTCCTGCACCGAGTAGGTCATCAGAATCCGGTGGCACAGCGCCCCGAGTATCCTCAGCTTCTCTTCAGGAGTCAGCTCAAAGAACTCAGACGTCTCCAGTTTCTCCAAAAATTCATCCTGTACCTCGTTGTCCTCAAAAGCAGCCGAATCCTTGCTTTCATCTACGTTATCTGAGACCTCACTTTCCTCCTGCACGTCTGACTTGCGCAGGCACAGGCGAACCAGCTCAGAAGCAGAATGCAAAGTCAGTGGGATTTCAGAAAGCTTCATTCCCAGCTCAGCATAATCTTCAGCAATTTCATCCTGCAGCAGGGTCTGCAGGAGAATGACCAGCACTCGGTTCAAATAAAGGAAGCCTCCCTTTTCTGCACAAAGTGCTTCCATCAGGGAAACTGCTGTAATGGGATACTGAGCATCTGGCATCAATAGCCCTGAGTAACAGCTCAGGAACTCCACCACCATGGCCACGTCCCCGAAGAGGGTGTTAGGAAGTCCTTCTGGAGTATCAACCAGTTTAAAAGTAGGCAAGGTCTTCCCTTTGAGATCTTGGTCCTCGTATCTTTTCTGTTTTTCCAGTTTTTCCTTCATCTCCTTCTCCTTCCGCTCCTTTGCCTTCTCCTTCAGCTTCTCTTTCAGCTTCTCTCTCTTTTTCTTCATGTAGTCCTTTCTCTGCTCCTCTGTCATGGTGGCCCATCTCTTCCTGTGCTCGAGGAGCTCGTAGCGTTTCTGCACTAACCCTCGTAAATCCTCAGGGAGACGGGCACGATCCTCGTTGGAGAGCAGCCTGGCTGTCTTGGAGATGATGCAGGAAAGGGCACTTTTTTTGTCTTCCCTGTCTTTGTTTTCTTTGTAATAGGCAATGAGATGGAGTGCTGCAGGAGGCAGCTTCTGGGGTTTGCTGGAAGATCTAGGGGTGCCTCCAGAACTCCTGGGAGTCCTGGAGACCTTAGTGGCACCTTTAGCCATGTCCAAGAGCGTCATTTGTTTCATTTTCATCTTAGGGGTCTTCAAGCCTTTCCTAGGGGACTTTGATTTCCCCGATGACTTCTGCCCATTCAGAACCCTCTTCCCTCTTTGCTTTTTGTCCAAGGATTTGTTGCTGCCCTTCCCCAGTCGGCTCCTCTTTGGAATGTGAAAGTTAGAACCAAGTTTAGCAGGTGACACAATTTTCATCACCTCTTCCAGCTCCTCTTTAGGAGACTTTGAATTCTTAGAGTTTTTCATCTTGAGTGGAGAGCCAATAATAGACTTCTCCAAATGCACATGGCACCACAGAGTAGGGCTCAGTGGCTGGCCCAGGGATGCTCCATCAGCTTTGGATTTCTTAGGTTTTCTGTCAGGCGATCGAGAACTCTTCCTCTTGGTTGAAGGGTTGAGAGTCATATACTAAAATTGAAGGAAGAATGATTATATACTAATAATCAAAGGTAAATCAAGGTTATCTAGATCCTTTTCTGTCTATTATTTTCCTTATGTTTATTTTTAATGTATTTTTCCAATGAACAAGGAGCACTCAGTCTCTTAAGGGTAAGAGGCTTCTGCAATACGTTCCAATGTTCTGCACTGTAGTCTCTACATTGGCTATGAGGTCATTGGCCCACTCCAGAAAGTTCACATTTAACTTCATAAAATACTACAAAGAATTTTAAATGTTTCCTATTATATTACACAAAACCACTTTGTCTCTACTTAAAAGGTTGTGGGGAGAGGGGGTTGCCTGGAAAAATGCTGATATTAATTTCCAAAACTATTCCTCTGCTCAGGTTTTAGTGAGTCATGTAGGGTTCAGTTCTGGACCCCACCCAGAGGAAAACAGGAGCACAGAAGTGATGTGTGACAGGAGTTCAGGGGCTGGTTTCTGACCTGCCTGAAAACATCTGGAATGAAAGTGAGACAGGATTCAATTCTGAAGCCATGCAACTGAATATCTGACTTGTTTTGAGCTGCTGAAATAACCTCCCTGACAGCATACTTCTGGCACAGAACAGTTTAACTCAGAGCCAAAAGTGAGACTGATTTCAGAACTATCTCAGCATCTCAAATTCAGTTTCAGGAGGCACCTAGAATATTAGTATACTTCAAGAAATGAAAGATAAAATACAGGGATATAACATTTTGGTTATGGATGAAACTACCAGAAACCAGGGAATTAAAATTTGTAACCTTTTAGCAGTAAAAAAATTCCACAGTGGCAAGCACAGCAAAAGCTGCAAGCACCTAAGAACAGCCATGCACAAAGGTCATCAAGTTAAGGCTGCCACAGGAATATTCATATTTTCTGGCTCATGGATGTTCACTTTTGAAGGCTTTAGTTTAAGAGCCCTCATTAGCCCACTAGAGAAATTTTTACTGAGGATTGCACAATCCTCAAATCCAGTGCCTGCATAACTTCATTCTACAAAAATTCTGTGTTGAAATCTTTGCTGAAGAGAATTATCTAAGCCAAAAGCATCTGGCATTGATATGAACCATGATAAGTACATATTCACAAATATTAGATCTACAACTTCTGCTACAACTGTCACTTATACAAAGCTATTCTGTCAGAACACTAATGCTGGATTAATAAATTCTCCATCTACTTCTCAAAATTTAAAATATAGACATTTAAAACATAAATTCAACCTCTGTGCCAAGTGGGGAGCACACTACAAAAAGCACCAGCCCTAAATATAAAGCTAAGAACTTCTGTCAAACCAAAGCTGTTAGTTGCATATTTTTTCTCACATTAAGGGTACATCTCCAACCATCAGTGTGCTGAATAAAATAATTTGTACACCACCAGCAAGTACTTTTTTTCTAGTAAGGTAGTGGACCCCAAATACTACAGCAAGGATAAACACTGCTCAAATATGAAGAATTTCTTCATCCCTTTAAGCAAATTTGCAAGAGTCTAGAAGAGGCCATAGAAGCTTGCTAAAAAAAGGTGTTCTCCTGATGAGAAAAAAAAATATAGCAAATATTTTGCTTCTAGTTTTAGAACAAGTCAGTGAAAAAGTGAGGTTGCTAAATGAACAAAAATAGTGTTTTCTACACCCAAAGATGGTTTTTGAGACAGCAGATTTCATGATATGGCATTTACTCATTAACAGTCTATTTGGTTGGTCATGACAAAGGGCTAGAGGGAAAAACATCCCTGCTACTTAAAATACTCAGCACCAAATCTGTGGTATCTGCCATCACTCCATCAGACACCACACAAGAACCAAGCATCACGAAGCCAAATGCATCCAGCTCTTGCACTGTAACCATGACAAGTGTCTTTACTTGCAGACAAATAATACAAAATTGTTGGGAAAAGCAAGAAGAAGCAGTTACACATCAGATTTTCTAGTAGAAAAACGCTGTTTCAGACCTTCAAGCCATGTCACCTCACAAAGGGTCACTCTTCAAAGGAGCAGGCCTTCCTCTTCTGCATCCAAGCAGAGGTAAGCTTGGGAGGGAGCACCAAAAGCCTACCAGCACACTGAAGCCTCTGCCAAGACTGTTTCAGGGTAGGGGACGGGTGAGAAAACACAGGAGGTACTTTTAGGAATTCTTACCTTATGTGGGTCAAGCAAGAAGTCACTAAATTTACTGGGGAGAGAGTATTTCTTCACCAGCTCATCCTCCACCACCCACGGGGCGTTCTCGCAGGTGCCGGCCCGCAGGGCGTTGTGGCGGATGAAGTACCTCAGGATCTCCTTGTTGGGAGGCCTCTCAGTCCGGACCAGGCTGTCTGCTGGCACGTTGCTGATGATCTTGGCAACAGCAGACAGACAGACTGTTAACATTTAACTTCTAACCACATGAAAATACATCTCATACGGCTAACAGGAGCAAAGATCGTGGTACTGCTTCGTGCCCACAAATTCTCTGCTCTTTCCAAGCTCTCTTGTCAAGAAAACCAAACAGAACTTGCAGAACTGATGCACAACGGACTGGCAGGAGATTCAGTTAGCCAAAAAAGTAAAGAATGTTAAATTATGTGGCAGATTTCTTGCCAAAGGCGACTGCTTTATCTCTGACCTTCCTCTGGCTCGTGCCTGCTACTAACTTGAAAGCTTTTACATATTAATGTTTGTTTTGATTTGACTTTTTTTCCTGAGACCAGACGAGTAACTCTGCAAGTGGAACTCATTAAATGGAGGTCAGCACTGCCCCTCTTGTCAAGTTAGCAAACAGATGCCAAAAACCATGCAGCAGCTACAGAGCCTCCTGAAGCACTTGCTGCTCATGATTTAGTTTACCTCTGACCAAGTTTTGTTAACTGCCTGACCAGACTAGCCAGCTACCAGCAACCACTTTAAAGCAGCTGGAGCCCTGTGGCTCAGCGTGTGGTACCAGGGAATTGTCAAGTGCTTCCACACACAAACCCCTGTTCTATACAGAAACAGGCTAGTCAGGCTCATAGATACCCAGAGCCATCCTGCTTCCAACACTCAAGTACCTACACGGTGCTGTATAGACACTCCAGCAGGGAGTGCTTCATTAAACTTGCATACTGATGTTTTAATAGAAAGGACTCAAACAGACCACTCACCTTATCTTCATTTTTCAGCTTGACATCATATTTATGTGGCAGGAATTTAGGGGGAACCCACTTCCTTTCTTCCTTCTTCAAAGAAGTGGGAAGCTTCCGAGGAGACCTACGCGCTCGATCATCTGATAGATAAAACAAGGGAAGACATGTAAGTGTCTTAGTATTAGTACCCAGACCATCATCAGACTAGGCAGCCCACTCCTTGCTATCTATACAGTGTTTGGTTACACTAGAACAGCCAGAAAAAAAATCCACGTTGAGTTTTAGAACTATCCTGAAGATCCAGGCTGGGAATGGAGTCCCCAAACAGCTCCTAAGTAGGAGGTAACACCCATCTTCAAGGACTATAAAGAACCACTTGTGGTATTTAAACCCAACCCCTCTACAATAAGCTCCAACAAGCCATGCAGAGGGAGAAAATGTCTATGAAATTCATGAGAGGGAGACAGGTTTCATAACCTAAGCAGTAACCTGCTCAGGAAACTCCTGCCAAGAGCCCTACCTGTCTGTCATGCCATATTTGAAATAATTCTACTGCAGGAATTACTGACTCTATAAAGTAACTCTAAAAATCATTTAACTTTGGGGGCCATTGAATGTTTTACAGTCACGAGCCCTACATGCATGGGTTAGTTTAGCTGGAGATTTTAAGCCTATTTATACAAGCAGGCTTTTTATTCTCAAGAGAGATGTAGCTGAAAGTGTACAAAGGCATCACACCTTCTTGCCAGCTGGTGCTGAGTCTTGTTTCTATATTCAGGTTGCAGATGTTAATCATTTAAGAGAAAATCCAAAATGACTGAAGAAAGAAATCCTGAAATGTTTTTATGTTTGTGCCTATCACTCAAAACACTGAAGCACCCATGAGAGATGAGATTACTTACTTATGAAGTATACTCATAATACAAGTAGATGGTAGACTCAAGTCATACTCATAAATATATATTTAGTCATTGTCACATTGTAAGTTCTATTGTATTTAAGCTTCAGAAACATACTTTATGTGGTCTAAAATCAAGTTCTGCCTCTCCCCACCTTCCAAACTCAGTCACCCTGGTTAGGGAGCAGATTATAGATGCTACAGGCTCACTGCACCGTATACAGACCTGTGCAGCTACTTCCCATGTCAGTGCTGCATTTCCAGCAGTCCCATGCAGAGTCCTCTGCTCCAAGCATCACTCATTACAGGAGTTCTTTAAAATTTCAGCCTGCTTTGGTTTCACATTTGTATTAATAAAACTAAGTTCCCAACTACTGAACTACAGTTTTCTGCTCAACAGCACAATGGAAGTCGCACTGCTTGCTGGGATTTACTGCCTAGATTCCAGAAATAGGGATGATACCTTGAGTTCTATCAAGCAGCACCTGCATACTTGGGGGAGAGGAAGAAGGTATCACTACACATTCCTTCCTAAAGTGATTTTACAAAAGCATACTTCATTTGTTGTGGCATTGTACTGAAATAGAACTTACATTTGCTACACTACTGGAACCTCAAAGCATCCCTACGCTGCTGTCTCCTTCTAGTCACCATTTATTTTGGATTTTCCAAAGTAGTGTTAGTTCCAAGTACAGCTCAAGCTGCAGAACCTGCCTTCAGTAGTTCACCATCCATTTTCAGGAAAAAAAATTAGCCTTTCCTCTCGCTCCTGCAGGTTTTCCAGAGTTTGCTCCCTGGAACTAAAAATACAAAACCACTTCAGACTGCACTTAAAACTGGTATAAAGCCCTAGTTTTAGCTTCTGAAGCACAGCAGACTCCTAACCAAAGAGACTGAAGCTCTTTCTGTCCTTTTTTCTCTTCAACAAAATCAGCAAGTTTTGACATGTGTTAGGAAGAACACAAGGACTAACTCTGCCCCCTCGTGTGTGCACAGCAAGATACAGCCCTTACATCACACACTGATATGCAGAGCCTGTTACTGCTTCTAAACATGTGCTCTTGTGACTTCAACCTGTACTACCCGTGGTCAAAAATGCAAATTATTAGAAAGAAAAAATCAAAGTCAGTGTGGCCAGATGTACATGGCCTCCTGCAGGTGCAATTGAGGGTCTGAGCCCACTAAATGAAAGCAAATCTTTACTCCTCCTGTAGTACACTGTATAAACATACCAAATAGTATGTAGTTATTTTAATGGGCTCTGAAATTTGAAAACATTGAGATTCATCTTATAAAAGCCCCAGTTTGGAGAGTCCAGGCCATCAGCTGAGCCAGAGGCTGACAAAGGCACAGGAATCCCCAGCCCTGCAGTATTCCTCCAGTCTCAGAGTAAGAACACAGCTGAACACAGCTGCTTAGAAAACTGCACGCCAGTGAACAAAATACTATGGTAGGCTTTACTAAACATCCAAGCCCAAAAATGTTGCTGTAAATTTGGCCCATGTGCCAAAGGAAAAGGTACTTCCCATGCCTTTTATGAGGTACTTTGAGAGAACTACCACTCAATTGAAAATAAAGCATGAACTAGACTCTCTCCAAGATATCCTGTGTTTCACAGGATAAACAGAAGACCAGATCATTTCTGCAACACTTATTTTTCCCCCTTCCTGGTTATACACAGCACTGCAATGAAACCAAAACAGCTCATAACTTTTTCCAGTACCAATCAGAAACAGATGGCCATTATTCAGCTTGGGATAGACCTTGGTAGAACTTGTTTTCCACTCCTGACTTTGCTGGGCTGCTTTCTGAGTTTCCTCTTTTCCACATCAGGGGAGGTTTATATACACCTTCCCCAGACACTGGGGTGGCTGTTTGCAAATGTAAACAGTTTATTACCTTTGCATGCCTTTTGGGGTTGGAGGTTTTGTTTGTTTGTTCATTTTACAACAGTTTTTGAAACCTCTTTTAAAGAATTTTATAATTCCGTTTTTAAGAGGACATGAAACTAATTTTAGTTTTGCTCTTTCAATGGTACCTTCTCAGAGACAAGAAAAGCCTTGGATATCCACTGTTTAGCTCTGCAGCAAGGAGGAACAGATAGGAAAGAGGGGAACAACATTTCAAAGCACACTTTATTCTGAACCCTTAGGAAAAAAAATAGCATGCATTTTTCTGCATGAATTTAGTCTTGAAAATTGGAAAGGGGATAAACCAAATATAAAAAAAAAGTTGGTTTTTTTTTTTTTCCTGTCAATCTGGGACATGAAAGAGAATTAGAGCTTGTCTCTGACTGCAAGACTAGACATTTGCTCTGAGGGTGAACACCCCAGCAGAACGTTATGAATCTGCATGAGTCTCTGCTGGTTCCCCCCTCCCTTTTTTTTTTTTTAAATACCTTTGTTATACTTTCAAAGCTTTTATGTTTCATGCATAGCTTTTGGTATTACACCTTAGAATGACAGCACATTTTCTGCTTTAAAAACAGGCAAGATTTGAAAGCAAACAGCACTGATGCCACCACAGCTGCAACGTTATCAAGGACAACTTCAGGATTTTCATTCCATAACATCATTTAAACATCCCACACAACAGGCACAGCCCAGGTCCAAGATGGACATAAATTCAAATACTCACTTCCAGGGGCTATCTACTGGCATGCTGTCTCACTACTTACTCATACTTTCCCTCCTGTTGTCCTCCTCCTTCAGGATAGCTTCCTTCTGGTTGTCCTGGGCTGCCTGGCTGGAGTTCTCCTTGTCACTGGATGGTGAATCACAGGCTCCATCAGATTTCTTCTCCGAGGCCTCTTCATCAGCTTTCTCCAAGGGATGTATTTTCACAACTTTCACAGGCAACATTTTCTCCTTACCAACCTGCAGGGAAATAGTGATAAAAACTGAACCTGAGCAAGATACAGGAAATAATGAGCTTTAATACTACGAGGAAGGGACAAAAAAGGAGCTAAGAAGACCTATAAACTACAATTGGGCAAAGCACTCAATTGCCATCCTCCCTGAGAGAAGCTCATGATCCCTCTCATGAAACCACTACAGGATTTCTTCCTACTACTCCTACCTGGAAGTTCTGTGCAAATCACTAAGGAAGAGAGAACTGCCAACCCACAAGTCCTTACAGTGTTTAATAATGCTGCTTTCTCAGCCTGGGGAAAAGTGTGTGTAAGGTGTAAGTGTGCTCTCAGCAGCCCCAGTTAAAAGAGTATGTCCCAAACAAAGAACACTAGAAAACCTGCCCTTATCTTGAATAAGTTTGATTTTTCTCCACCACTCCCAGTTTTGGAGGGAATTTTCCAATCAGAGCAGTTTTAGAGATTTATAAACAGTTTACTTCAAGGTATATTAGTTGAAGACTACTACTCCTGGAAACACATTAGGTGAAAAGATTATGGTAGATTACAATTCTCAGCTTTTTTAATTAAAATATGGGTTCATATACATTTAAATGTATACACAGACCATCACATATTTAAGCAATATAACATATATAGAATCATGGAATTGTTTTGGTTGGAAGAGACCTTTCAGATGATCAAGTCCAACTGTTCCCCCAGCACTGCCAGGTCCCCACTGCCCCGTGTCCCTCAGCACCACATCTCCACAGCTTGGAAACCCCTCCAGGGATGGGGACTCCACCACTGCCCTGGGCAGCCTGGCACAGCCCTGGACAACACTTTAGGGTTGGTTTGTTTTCCTTATGTCCAGCGTAAACTCCCCCAGCACAATTTGAGGCCATTTCCTCTTGTCCTATCAAAAGGAATCCACCCTTTATCTATTTTCCCAGGAAATCAACAAAAAAGAAAAAAAGTGTTTAGGCAAACAAGGAAAAGAAAGAGTGGAGTATGTCTGAAATATTGCCCAAGCTGACTGAGTAATCTGGTATCTATTGGTGCCTGTGGAGGAGCCAGACATCTAAGTGGAGATGAGGGTTATTAATAATGCCAAGTGTTACCTCTGAGTAAACCAGCCTCATCATAATATTAAAAAATCACACCTCAAGGGCACGAGACCCCTGCCAAGGTGAAAGCATCAGAGACTG
>NW_008631736.1:41826-46261 GCF_000691845.1 Merops nubicus
AGCATGCACAGTACAACTGCTGAGTAGTCTTATGCAAATTACTAACCAATCACTGCCAGTGGGAAGTTCTTCAAAATTTACTGGTAATTTTGTATATAAAAAGCTCTGAAAGTTCCTAGGCATGCTAGCTCTGGGGGAAAAGCCCCGAGCACCCAAACTCTGTGTGTGTGAGACTGGCTCTGTGCATATCAGGTACCAGACCCCATTTTGGGACAACAGATACACATGGCTCAGTCATTTTTCTCTTGCCATCAGTAAAAGTTCATCCATAGCTTCTGCTTGTGGCACTGTTCTGCATTCAAAAGCAAGTGCTGTCACTGGGATTCTACTAAATTCTCACCATCTTTCTGATAACATACATAAGTGGCTGACATGTTCTCCCATTCTCCTCTAGATATTCAAAATTAGCTCTGTGGAACAAAATGGGAAACAGATCCTTACCTCAAAGTCACACTCTTCTCCCACTGCAAATTTGGTCATGATCTCCAGCCAAGCTGCATCTACCAACTTCTCCAAAGAGACAGTGTTGTGGTGGACTATTTCCAGTACCAGTTTCTCATACCAGATGGGGAACTCCTCCTTCAAGCTGAGCAAGCACAGAAGAAGTTTTCATTATTCAGGGAAGAAAAGCCAAAATGCAAAGTAGCCTCTCATTTTGCAATTCGGGAATGTTAACAGCCAGGACAATGTCTGAGGCAGATGCCACATTAGCATCCAAACATCCAAGGGCTTTTTGCTGCCCTCCTCCCAGCACCCTCTCGAAGTGTTAATTGGCATGACAATACAAATTGTACTTGTCCTTCCCAGAAGGAACACCAGGAAGCATTCTGAAAGAGCAGCACAGAGGGTGAATCCTTCCTTGTTACTACTGCTTCCCTCATAGATGTTCAATATCTACCAAGGCCATAGCATTATTCTGGGGCATGTTACTTTAAAATTTCTGCTTCCAACAATAACATGATGCTAATGAACATTTAGCATTTTTATTCCCAGGCTGCTAACACAGTACAGAAGATCGAGGTGGGTTTACACAAGCAAAGCTTTCCAGAGAAAAATATTTTTGAGCATTTCACCATGTCATGATCTTCAAACTTTTTCATTCAGAGAAGAGAAAGGATTGTTACAAATATACCTGATGGATTTTCTTTCCAAAAGATGGGGTCAGTGAACTGACAGGAGTACTAACAAATATATTGCATAAAGCTTTCTGGCTAAAAACTCCATTTTGAGTTACTGTGAAGAGAAACGAAATACTCCACTTGTTTAAAACCCCTTTAGCTTCCAAGACTCAGGGATCCACTGCTGACACCTCAGCTATATTTGCTGTTCTACAACTGCCACGAACAAATTTAGCTTTTTAGCAAACTGCCTAAATGAACTTTTTTAATTCATACTAGTGACAGCTACTAAAGCAGCCAGGAAACTGCCTGGGAAGCTTTTAAGCCCTTTTCAAAGAGAGAAGACCAAAATCCCATTTCACAGACTTTTTCTTCCCCTTCCCACATTTAGACAGACCACAGCTAAATTTGTTATTGAGAAATCTTCCATTTACACTTCATTTAAGTTTCTTCATATTTTCAAAAGTGGCCAACCAATCCAACACTTAAACCAAAAGATCAGTGGGGTTTGACTCAGGACTGTGAGTTTATGGAGCTGGCTCTGCTCCCTCCTCTTGGACAACACTAAGGAGGGAAGACTGAAGACAGTAGTACTTCAACCCTCATAGAAATTAGGACTACTAGGCAAATAGGTTTCTTATTTGTTGCCTTTAAGGAGGTGATTCACCTGAAATGATGGGGATTTCTCCTGAGACTAACATTATTAATTCTTTTGCAAATGAATCAGAAGTGTGGATTCTTCCTGAAAGAGAGGGAGTAGAAAATTTCACCCTCTCAGGTAGTACTGCTGAGAATCTCCCCAGTTTAAATTCAGGGAAAAAACCAGCCACAGAAGTCCAAGTCATCAGTTCACAGAACAGAGAAACATGCCATTTTTTTGGCACAGTTCTTACAATTTGCTCAACACAATGTGAACCTTCTATATGTTGGTTGAGGCAAGGACTTGCACCTTCACAGAAAATTCACTTTGTGGTTCTTACCAAAGACCTGGGGCCTGTGCTGTGTGCTGGAGGAAGGGATCAGGGACAGGCAGCCCAGAGGAACAGAGTAATGACACCTGCTGGTTTCCCTTTGTTCTTTAGTGCTTCAGGTAGAGCAGATCCCCAAAATCTCACTCCAAAATCATTTTTTTATTTAGCACAACAACCGATTCCAATGCAGATCCACAGTAATCACAGCTGTGGACCCAGCTGATGTGAAACACTTCCATGGCCTCTTTTTACTGTATTTTTACTTTACCTACTTCAAATTTTATTTTTCTTTCCCCTCTGAAAAATTCCCATTACTCAAAGGGCTTTAAAACACACCAAGTATCATATGCTGATGTATTTGGGTTCAAGAAACACCAAGATACAGCACCAAGTAAACACATTACTCAACTGCATTACTGATGGCATCAAATTTGGATGTAATTTGCCTTCCACTCCAGAATGCCCAGATCTCCCTCCAGCCAACAAAAAGTTCCTTGGCTCACCCCATAAACTAGCAAGATGTACCATCCCCGGGTCTGCTCTTCTGCCCCAAAGCCTGAAGAAGACACACAGCCCCTTCTCCAGTGGTACTCACAGCTCTGCGACTTCCTGCTCCTCCTCCCAGGCCTCTTTGTGTGTCAGCTGGCTGCTTCCTGTGCTCTTGCAGGTCCAGATCCTCTCGCTGTAGCGCTCCAAACGCGCCTCGTACTCCCTGGCAGAGCCAGCAGCTCAGGAAAACAGGACTGATGCAGCAGAGAGCATAACTACAGCACCACAAGGCAACCAAATTCCACGGAATCCTTACTGCTGGAATGCACCCAGGCTGCGGATGGCTGCAGCAGTTTGAGCCCGTGGCTGCCGTGGAGGTGCTGTTAAATGCGGTCGGTTTTCACAGCAGGGTGCCTCCTGCAGCCCAAGTGCCGTTTCTGCTCAGCTCTGGTGCACAGAAGGTGCCACAGCTGAACTGCTCACGGGGCATACAGCCAGCTCAACGTCTCACGGCACTGCTAAGTCACTCCCCAGCTTTTCCAGTCCAACTCATTGGCAAACAGCACAAATAATATCCCAGTGCAGGATGGGCTGCCACTAAATGACCGACTACAACCACTGGGGAACAACTATACCACCAATGCCTTAGCACGGTGTTACAAACACCAGTCTACCCAGTGCCCTCAGTCTTTTGAGGAAAAAAAACCCCAAAGCTCTGAAACTGAAATCCCTAGGAAGGCCACCATGTTTCTAACAAGAGCAGCCTGCTGCCTTAGGACAACAGGAGGCTCCTCCTCCCCAGCCCCATCCCCTGCTTGCCATATCCCAGCCAACCTCAAGGTGAAGTTATTCTGGCCCTGAGGATTAATGGGTGCCCAGGCAAGTCCCCACGGAGCACTATGAACTACAGCATTAGCTCTGCTGTAAGCATCTCTGGCTTTGCTCTGCCCACTCCACCTAAGCAGTAATTAGCTGTCAGTGTAAACAGAGGGAAGCTACTTCATGATTTCTACGGCTAGAAAACACACAGGCACAGCCACCAGAAAAGCCAGCACGGTGTAAATCCACTCCCAGCCACCCCAGGGGAGCCTGCTGAAGTTGCAAAATGCTCACCGGTGGCAATTTCAGTGGAGAAGTTATAAGAGGCAAGAAAAGCATCCTCCCCTTCTCCTCCAGCCTGCTCTCCAGCAGAAGAGCAAGCCCTGAGCGTGGCTGTGAGCAGGAGCAGATTGCTCCACCAGCCACAGCACAGCGCCCATCCCACCCTCCAGATGCTTTGTCTTCCCAGAACATTTGAGTGCAACTCATTTTTTATTGGTTTGGGGGTTCTTTTTTTAAAACAATTTTTAATAAGAAACCAAATTACAACTTCAAGAAAGCCAATTTTCTGGGACATTTCTTCACAGCCCCAAGATAATCACAGACTGGTTTGGGTGGGAAGGGACCTTTAGAGCTCATCCTGTCCAACCCCACTAAAGGAAGCAGGAATAACTCCAACTAGAGCAGGTTGCTCAGAGCCCCAACCTCATCTGGAATGTCACCAGAGAAGGGGCATTGACCAACTCTCTGGGCAACCTGGGCCAGGGTCTGTCATTCCTCAGCTTAAAAAATATACTCCTCTTTCCTCAGTCTAAATCTCCCTTTAGTTTCAAACCATCACCCCTTGTTCTGTCACAACAGGCTCTGCTACAAAGTCTGTCCCCAGCTTTCTGACAGGCCCCTTTAAGCCCTGGCAGCCCCCAGCAGGTCTCCCCAGCTGGAGCCTTCTCCTCTCAGCTGCCCCAGCCCAACTCTCTCCTGCTGGGCTCCCAGCAGAGGGGTTCCCCCCTCGGGGCATTGCTGGGGCTCCTCTGGCCC
>NW_008631736.1:46309-50005 GCF_000691845.1 Merops nubicus
GGGACTGCAGGGGGGTCTCACAGAGCAGGGCAGAGGGGCACCCAGCACCCCCAGCTCCTTCACCCCCAGCCTGGGCTGATACTGGGGGTTGCTCTGGCCCAGCAGTGTATGACCCTGCCCTTGGCCTTGTTGAACCTCACGAGGTCCACACAAAGCACGACCAGGTCCAGAAGCTGCACTGTGGCCATTGATAGACAGGGATCATCCAGCCACAGCCACTGGTGCTATGCAAGAACATGAGCCAGGAACAGAGCTACCTCCAGGAGGCTGCCACTGCTGACAGCATTCCTTGAGCCTGGAGCAGGGCTTGAAACCAAGGAGCACTCCTGGGCTTCCTCAGCTTGCCCTGCTTGTGGAATCTCCTGCTCTTCAGTAACTGCAACCTGACAAGTCAGCACACCATTAAGCTCTGAGCCCTCGAGACTCATGCCCACAGTGCCCACCCTGCCTTTGTGCTCTGCCATCAGCTCCCAAGCCAAGGGCTGCTTTGAAACCCTGGGGCCAGCACGAAGGCAGAACGCAGGAGGATGTTTTTGCAGAGTCTACCCCAGCTCAGAGTTTCCACTACACACATGCTCTCTGGCCTTTCCTCTCAGTCTGGAAACAAACCCCAGAACTTTCAGACTGCTCAGCAGGTCTGATTCAGGACTACGAGCGAGGGCTTACTGGGATGCCATCACCAACTCATCTCTCTGAACAGCCAGAGCTGCCATTCCCACAAATTCCCAACTCAATAATAAATAAAAAAAAGCCTGGACACCAGCTACTTGTGAACATTCCACAAAAAGCCACGAATAACACACGTTAAATTAAACAGCTGACTACTCACTGTGCTAATACATCACATCTGCTTGCATCCCACTGAAGATCACAATGGTGAAAGGCAGGAAAGTTACAGCAAAACCAAAAGAAACATGTTTAAATAAACAGTTTTAAAAGTAAACAGTCTAACCACTGCACACGACTATTAAGTGGAGAAATTTACTTCTTCCTGTGTTATTGATGCTCTCCCAGAGAAGACTATCAACTCCAAAGTAGCTTTAGAGTATCTTAATTGTTTCCATTTGTATTTAGCTAGGAAGGCAAACTTGCCAGGAAGGTCAGTACATCTGGAAGACACTACTGCCTTGGTGGGTGGCAAAGCTCTCCTGGAACTGCAAAGTGTGACAGGGCCACACTTGGGTGCTGTCACCCTCCAGTCACAGTTTGACTGGCTGGTATCACACGTGAAGGTGTGAACAACAGCCTTTAGCTTGCACACCAAACACAGCCCAACTCCTCACGTTCTCTGTGCTGCCTACCACGCAAAAACACTCTCTAAAGGCAGACAGCAAGCTCTGCACAGGGGAGGAGGGAAACACAGCACCCCCAAACTACACACTGATGGCTGAAGGAGAGCTGTAGCTGGCTTGGTCCCTCTCTGCCAGCCTGGGCTGGTCACTTCTCTGAAGGGAGCATCCCTCCTGAGCTGGCAGCATGGCCTGTCCACAGCACAGCCACAGAGCACAGGCAGTGCCACGGGAGGAGATGACCCCCTCACCAGGAACAAAGTCATCTAGGGTAGACATCAGCTGCTCAGAGCCTGTGCCACAGACGGGTGAAACAATCCAGATGAGCTCCTACCACACGTGAAGCACTTCCCTGACACCTCCTGCACCTCAGAGCAGGTCCCACAGAGCTCCTGCATGGAGCAGTCTGACTGCCCAGCCACCCCCAGCCCACCCTCACAGCTCATTCCCAGGCAGACTCCAGAAGCCCCAGGTTTTGCCAAGAGGCAACGGGCCCGACACTGCAGTCTGGTTTCTCTTGAAAGGTTTTGGGGGAATTCGGCAGCCAAAGGAAGCCACATAAAGCTACAAAGAAATATCAGACCCAGACAAACACCTGAGCTCCGTGCCCAGCCTATCCATCTGTCCTCTGCTGCCAAACTGCTGCTTAACACATGCCCACAGGGCAGATGTCTCTCCTCGGGCACGACACCCCAGTCTGTGTGTTTTGTTCAACACCACCTACAGCTGCAAATCCTAACAAAAACCCCATTAAAAAAATAAAACAAAAGAGAATCTAAGACTAGTTCTCCTCCTTAAGAACTTTTAATGCCTCTCAAATACCTCATTTCTAGCTGTGCAGTGGAAGAACCTGAACACCCTGAGGGAAGGAGCTGATCAATAGTTTTTCAAGTTAGAAAAAGAAAAGTTCAGGAGACCATATTCTGCCAGGTCTCAACATGAACTGCCCCAAGCTGAGCTCTGCTCTGGGTGAGGACTCAGGTAGGTACCTTTTGACAGGGTCCCTCTGCATGCTGTTCCCATCCACAAAAGCCCCATCTCTGCTATCTAGGATAAACAGAAGTGACCAAAAAAAAAAAACCTCCGAGTCTTCCTTAGGTGACATCTCCCCTTAACATACTGACTTATTTGCAATTTTCTGTTCCACTTTTTGCCTAGCTCATATTATGCACAGTCAACAAAGCAAGATAGAAACCCAACATTACTTGGTTTCTCTTTTTAGCTTCGTGACGTCTATCTGCCAAAATGACCTTTCTAGAACACACCAGGCTGTCTGCCTCCCACGACACCCCATGAAGTACTTTCTCCAAGAAAAGAGCATCCATCTAGAACCTCAGTGCTTGCACTGGCCTCCTCCTTCCTCCTCATCCTGTAGCTTACACAATCCCCTTTGAGCATGAGAAACTGCCCCTTTTTTCCCTTGATGTTAACACGACTCAAGTATCTGCAGAAACACATCCTCTATCTACTCAGGGACCCGGAAGAGCCATACCAACAGACTGGTGCTCTCAGAAGGTGCCCTGTAACTCCTATGCTGCTCCTACAAGGCAGATGAACCTTAAAGCCACAACTTCTTTTACAAAAGCAGTAACTAGGCTTAAAGTCTTTTTGATCACCTGGTAGGGAAATGGAGGTAAGAGGTCTCTGAGTGGTCAAGTGGATGACTGAGCTACTTTCAGTTTGCAGACACCACAACAGCAAGGTTTTCAGTAACAGACTGAAGGCTTTAATTCAAAATTCTGTTCAAAAGCAAGTATCTAACACTCTATCCAATGTCATTTTACTGGGCTGAAGGCATTAGCAATGCCTGTATGTACTCAGCTATGTATTTCCTCTCCAAAAGCTACCTAATCCTTCCTAAGGGCTTTCACTGGCTGTTCTTCATACTGAAGTAACGAGACACTCCCCAATACAGGGGCCTGTGTCAGTTCTGGAGTCCCTTTGTCTTCTGCACCATCAAGATCCTCCGAGGCATGTTCCTACATTCATGCATTCCCATCTCGCTTCCAGTCCTTCCTCCACTCCTCAGTTCCTCCGATTTTGATCCTTGTAACACAAGCACCAAAGCAGCCTGCCCTGAAGTAGCAGTGTGGAGGTTACAGAGCCCCGGTCCTTCCTGGGGACCTGAGCAGTGACTCTGCCTTCCGTCCCTGACAGTCACCTGCCTTGCCCACGGCCACTTCCTGCCGCTCAAGGGCTGTCACACGCTCATTTAAAAATAAATAAATAAAGAGAATGCTTCACATGCGAAAGCAGCCCAGAAGATACTCACAGTCAGACTGAGAGCCTGGGCTCTCCGCAGGCGAGCTGCTTCTCTCACTGTTTTCTTCCCCTCCTTGCGGGAGGCTCTGGTTTCAATGCCACCCCTCACCCGCGGGATACATCCCCCCCAAAATGTGAGCCGCGG
>NW_008631737.1:0-21447 GCF_000691845.1 Merops nubicus
TGCAGGAAGGTTGGTCCACTCCCCTGCACAAGCCTCCCCCCTGCAGACTGCTGCCCCGTCTGCTGCGAAGGGTGACCTACAGGAGGAGAAATGTTTCAGCTGAAATGTTTTGAATAGCGTCAGAAAAACCAGACTTCAAAAATATTAGGAATCCACCACCAAACAACGGCGTCTCCACCGCTTGCCCCTGAGCAGCTGGAGGTGTAGAAGATGCTTGGTCAGTTAGCCCAGAGACTGCTAAAGTTCTGGCTGGAGAGTATAATAGTTAATGGCAATATCTCGCTGCTGTGGTACAAAGCATTTAAAAATCTCATCTTCCCATGGAAAAGCAGGGCTTGAAGGCAAAGGGAAGAAAAAAAAGAGATGGATACTCACTGAAATAGTTTAAAATGCTGTCTTAGAAAATTCACAACTTCTTTCTCATAGCTTTCACCATTACTTAAATCTCTTGCTCTGCTACACCAATAGAAAGAGCAAGCTAGTGAAAATATGGATACAGAAAAATAAAACAGCCTGCACAAAAGCTGGAGTTACAGTATGGAAGAACTGTAAAAAAACTGCTTTAAAGTTCAGATATAGATTTCATACATAAAAATTACGAGCCATCCTCTCTTAAGCGAAAGAAATTCAACACACAGTCCATTATCAAGGGGCTATAAAATAAATTTGGGCTCTCCTATTCTTCAGCTCTGTCTCTGGCAGTTACATTGAAAGGTTCTGCAACAGGAGCAGTCACCAGGACCTAAGTTAGAATCATGGAATCATGAAAGAGTTTAGGTTGGAAGGGGCATTCAAGATCAAATAGTTCCAACCTCTCTTGTCATGGGCAGGGACACCTCCCACTGGACCACATTGCTCAAAGCTCCATTCAGCCTGGCCTTGAACACTTCCAGGGATGGGGCATCCACAGCCTCTCTGGGCAACCTCTGCTGGTGCAGGACCTTGCCTTGGCCTTGTTGAACTTCACCAGGTTGGCATGGGCCCACCTCTCAAGCCTGTCAAAGTCTCTCTGGATGTCACCTCTTCCCTCTAGTGTATCAACTACACCGCTCAGCTTGGTGTTGTCCACAAACATGCAAGTCACTGATAAAGATGTTAAAGTGCTGGTCCCAACACTGACCCCTGAGGAATGCCACTTGTCACTGGTTTCTACTTGGACATCAAGCCATTGACTGCAACTCTGTAAGTGTTTGTTTTTCATCAAAGTCCATTTTTCTAAAGAGGAAAGGGGAGATGCTTCCTCTCCAGGTCCTTTTGTGGTGGGTTTTCCAGCATGTTGCCAACCTTTACAGCTCATGGGTTGTTTTAAATTTACTTCCTTGCTTCTAAACTGGACAGGATTACAGCTATCCAAGCCTTAACTTGGCCACTACAGAAGCCTCTTTAGATAGTCATTTACATGGAAGAGCAATACAGGCCCACATCCAGGGAGAAACACCTGAGGTTTTCTTCAGCCTCTCTCTAGAAAACATTAGCAGAAGGGACCTGGTCCCCAACAGGTAGGCCAGGCAAACTGTCCCAGCATTTGCTCTTTCCTGAGCCCCATGGCTCCACCACATCCTCCTGTGCTGTGTAGCTTCAGCATCTCCCTCGTAAACAACTACACCGTGTGTCTGCACAGTGGTGCAAAACTGAGCATGCTGCAAACTTCACCAGCCTCGTGCTCCTGTTCAGCCTACCCTCTCTTGCCCTGTCTGCACGTTGTCCGAGATCTACAGTGAGACTGTGAACTCTTCCACTCACACACTGAATCCTGGTGGACTTTAAAGCACAGCACACACTTGGGGCTGCATAATCTGCTCAGAAAATAACATACTTTGCTCCAAGCACGAAGGGGCTCACATGGAGAACAGCAGCTGTTTAGCTTTGCAAAAGGAGCTCAGACAAGACACTATCATTCTCACTGATACATTGTCAGGAAGGGAATAATTATTTAAAGCAAGAAACAGTGCTGGAAGGGAAATGAATGGTAACAGCCAGCCATGAAAAACATCAAGATCAAAGCCAGATTTGTAATCAGCACAATGAATTTCTGGAACAATGCTCTAGCAGGTACAGAGCTAAAAACCCATCCAGGCAGCTCCTTTGCAGATGGTCTATTATAGGCAGGATGTGAGAAGGCAGCTCTTTTTTTTCCCCTGTACTCTTTGATAAAAAGTGTTTGAATATATCATGAAGTAGCAAGGTGTGAATCGAGTGCTACCTCCACCGCAGAGCTGACTCTAACTCAAAGCTGCAAATCTGTAAGTGCCACAGTTGTGCCTTTCCCAAATCACAAGACAGAGACCAACAAGATGAAGTGATTTAAGAGATAAAGAAACATGTAAAATATAATCCCTTCAAGTGCTCAAAGCCATTAGACTTTTTGAAATTTACCCTGTAACACTGATAAAACTTCCAAATCCAGTAACTAACTTCTGCTCACTAACTGGATTTGCTGTATGCCCACCTAGTGTATTCCCATAGAATGCTCTGTGTTCTCTTTATGGCAAAGTCCTGCATTTTAATACTAGTCTCAAAACAAAAAGTCCAGTAACCACAGAACTCCAAAAGGTTTCTTCAGTCACGGGGTTTTCATTCACTCTCGGCTGAATTCTCACTTGCACAGGATCAGAGGCAGTAAAAGATTTATGGAAACAGAGAAATCTGCACAGCATCATCTTTAGCTAACCATTTCAGAAAAAAAAAAGGCAGCGAAGAACTTGCAGCACCAACAGATTTAGTTTCATACTTACTTTAATCTTATGCACTATTTATTTGCTCTTGAAGCTTCTATGCATACTTGTACCCACACTGCAACCCACACAGCTGAAGACCAAGGACTCCTAACATCAGCTTGCAGAGGTGCTTCCAGTGGTGACCAGAGATTCTTGCTTCTGTCTAGGCACATATGCCCAGCGGATGTGCCTCCACACCCTTCTCCGCTCTTGAACTGGTTATAATCCTTACCAGCAGGACTTGCTGACCTCCTGGCGGGGTCTCTTCCCCGCGTGGTGCTGGGCACTGGGCAGCACGCCAGCCCGGGCACGCTGCTCCGCTCACCCGCGCCAGCGCTGGGGCCGTGCTCACCTCACGGCCCGTCCCAGCTGGCATCCACACCGCCTGGGGAACCTCTGCTGCAGCCAGCTGGGAGACTTGGGTTTTAGTGGTTTGCAGATACAGAGACCACTGGCTGGAAAACTCTGCAGGAAAATCCTATCACCCCCCCAAATTCCGCAAAGGCACTGATTTTATGCTGATCAGCATTTTGTTTTTTAATAAGGGAACTCACAAACAGTCAAACATTTCACCAGCAGTACACCAGCGCTTTACATTCAGAGTCCATTGCTTTGTTTTCTATTGTAACATTACCAATTAGAACATTTAAAACAAAGCAGCTCAAGTTGTTTACAAAGACTTTAATTTCAGGAATGAAACCATTAATTGTCTCAAGTGCCAGTCTGATAAACACGTCCATAACAGCAACAGAAACAGCTTGGCAAGGTGAGCAGTGCCACTGACAGTTTTTCAAATGCTTTTTGAATCTGGTTCAAGCAACCCAAGACCATTTAGATCTGTAGCTATGCCTCATAATAACAACTATGTTCAACTGCACTTATTGAAAAAGTTGGTCTGAGGACATAATGTTTTTAACTTGGCATCTAAAACAAAGTGGGGAATACCTCTAAAATGGCTGAAACAAAGACTTGCTGATCTAATCCTTGTTATTTCCAATACAAGAAAAATGTACAGGTAACCTAATTTAGCATGTAATGCCCTCAGATCTGTGCCTATGGATTTAAAAGAGACTCCCATGTAGCAAAACAAAAGCTGTGCAAATGCAGGAACACCAAGAAGTCAATCCCTCTGCTTACTGCTATCTTCCCATATTTTCCATTACTTTCTTCCTACTGACTTTGGCACTCTCACATATGGACAGGGGAGCACTGCTCTGGCCATGAAAAAGTCCTAGTGGCAGCAGTAATGAGTCCTAATTTACAGTTCACTTTAAATATTAAAAACCTTTTTTTTTTTACTAGTGATTTTGCAGCCACAAATCACTAAAAGTTACATCTGATGTTCTATCTTAATTCTGCAAACGCTGGCTCAAATCTTATTAATTTTACTTTAAAAATAACCTGTCTCAGAAGAATATTTTGCCAGATTTTATTTTCAGGATGAAAACTCAGTATGTGCCGTAACTTTAAATAGGAAAATTTCTACCATGTACCTATCCTTCCATGGATCCAAGGGGTGTGTACATCAGGGTGAGCTTGTAGAACAGCAATTCTGAAAACAGAAAAGTTCCTAACAGAATTTCAGCCTCGAGTTAGGTGATCCCATAAAATAAATCAATACTACCTAATTAATACTTCTTACATGATTACACCATCAAGACTACTGAAGTTTATTATTTCTCAAACTCAATAGAATATGAGTAAGTTTTCCATATTAAAAGCAGCAAAAATTAAGACTCATAGGAGCTTTTAATTAAAAATCATCATACCTGACAGCTTAAATAACTGCTTCTCAGAAAAAAAATAAAATACATTAAAACCATTTGTCTGTTACAATAAAATTTTAAGGAAAAAAACCTCAAATGTAAATTGTTCAAGTACAGCCAGTGTGCAATTAAACTAGTTAGAAAATATAATTTAATAGTGCCTTGTTTCAAAATATACATAATATTGAAAAACACTTAAACACACGAAACCAAGTATTTACCAAGTTTCAAACAGAGTTTCATCAAAATGAGGTAAATCAATGTCACCTGCCATTGAGCTTGGTGCTGAAATGGAGAACAGGTCTTCAAGGATATCGTCCCTTGTCGGGCTTTCAAAAGGAAGCTTTTTCACACTGGGTTTGCTGATTGTATGGAGTTCTGAGTTACTGTCCTTTACAGGGCTGTAATAGCTGTGGTCCTTGCTTGTCCTTTCTGCCTGTGGCACACTGGTCATCTCATCAGGCGCGGCTGTTGCAACACAGCTATCCACCATCTCCATATACATACATTCCTCTTCACTTTTTGGAGCCTCTAAGGAAGCGACCGTCGAAGTAGGGGAGAGCAGTTCTGACAGTATCTCATCCGTGCTGCCCGGGGCAGCGCACCCCGACGCGGAGCTCGTGTCTGCGACCCCCATGTGGTACTGCAGCTCCCTCAGAAAGCTCTGCATCAGCTCACCCGCATCCTGGCACTCGCTCTGCGGCGCGGGGTTTCCAGCTCCACTCACAGGCTTTTCCTGTCTCAGCTGTTCCACTGCTAGCCTGTCCAGTGAAGCCAACTTCTTCTTTTTAGCATTAAGCTTTTTTAACAGTTTGAGACGAAGTTTTTTTGTTTTTTCACTATCTGACTCCTCTGCCTTCCCAGAGTTACAGCTCGGTGACTGGAACCCAGTCACTTTACCTGAGGGACTCGGCACACTTCCTGACTTACTCTGCGTTGGACCTGCAATAGTGGTATGATTTGCTGTTGGAAGACAAGTGCTCTGAGAAAACCCTTTGAAATTTGATAAAGGATGCATACTATTCCTCTGAGGAACTGCTGACTTTGGGGTCTCAGTTGTTTTGTTTGCACTTCTGCTTTGAAATCCACCAAAGTTACTCGCTCCCTTCACTGGCAACCGCACTTCACTTATTTTTTGCATTGAGGGAGTTTTGCAACTTTTCTCATTCTTGAGAGCTGAGGCACTTGAAGGCATAAAAGAAGTATTCTTGCTTAATAATTTCTTCACCCAGCTTCCTACAAATCCTCTTTTTTGGTCTTTGTGCAAAGGCTGAAAGGAATTATTGGCAGGAGAAGAATTTGCAACCTGAGAATTAACTACAATTTTACTTGCATCTTTCAATTCAGGTGATCTCTGTATAATATTCTCTACTGGTGACAATTTCTTGTTTAGCTGTAGTTCTGAATTTAATCCATGTTGTCTGCTAGGTAAATTAGCTCTATCATCTGCTCTTTGAGCAAGTGGTAAGTCAGATAGGTCAGGACTGTGGTTTTGGGGCACAGGAGGGGTAATATTTACTAGGGTTAACTCTTCTTGAGGTAAGCAAATGATGGAATTTTCATATATCGTGCATTTATTCTTCATAGCTAGACCAGTTCCAGCAAACTCTCCTGTATAGGGAGGGTCAGGTGAAAAACCTGTTTCCTGCTGTTGTGGTGTGCCCATTTCAACAAAAAGGTTATTTCCCACCATCTGTCCATTCTGCAGCGATTCACCTTCTGAGTTAACTTCAATTTCTTCAAGCATCAGTGTTACAAGATCATCACGTGCCAGATTTTCTGAACCATGATAAACAATAGCTTCATCTTCAGCTACCTGCTGCTGTTTCTTATCTGGAGTTCTCACAGAATCCTCTTTGTGATGTTCTGCAGGTATTTTGTCTACAGTGTTATCAAAACCACAGTGCAACACTGTAGAATTCAACTGTACATTATTAAGAGGAAAATCTGCAATATTTTTACTCTGGAACCGTGAATTCTGTTCTTCTGGCACATGGGTTATTTTCTTTTCCCAGATTACAATATGAATCTCTGAAGGAGGAACTTCAAATCTTTGACGTCTCTTGCAGTACGGCCCCTTTAAATCATCACATTCAAGCCAAGTTCCTGAAAAATAAATAGCAACCAGTGTAGAGACTCAGCGACTCAAAATTGAAGTCACTATCCTCAGACACTTGTCAAATAGTTTTATTAATCCAGTCCCCTGAGAAGCAGGAAATAAAAGATTTTTTTTCCATTCTTTATTACATCAAGGAAAACAGGCAGAATTTGCAGCAATACCATTACAGGTCAGAGTAGGTCAACCAAAAAACAAAACTAAGAGGTTTTTTTGTCTGTTGCTGATACCTTATCTGAAAATACCCACACAGGTCTGAGAGAAGAACCACCTCTCAAGTTTCTCTGCAGACCTTTACACAGCCTGGATAACAGGCATGGGGATTTAAGAGAAACTGCTTATTTCAGTAATCTGCCTCATCATCTGCAAAGTGTTCATTGATAATGAGTAAATATTCTGCAGCTCTAAGAATGATGTACAGGATGTTCCTAACTAGGCACTTCCAAGCTGCTTCCTCTTCCTATTTATTCTTAAATTCTGGCGGTATGATTTAGGCAATTTTCATGTCACAGCCCTTCATAAGACTGTGCTCCATTCTCTCTACAGAAGCATAAGAATCAAAATACCAACTTTTCACCTTCTCTGATTATGGCGTTCCATCAATGGTAAAACCATCACACCACTAGTAATGTTTCTAACATGGATTTCTGCCTCACAGGTGCAGTAGAGTTCAGAAATTAAAAGAAACATCATTAATGCTGGTAGTGTCATAGATTTCCTTGATTCCAGGTGAGAACGGATTAATAACTGGATTCAAAATATCCAATACCATTTGTCCCACAGCCATACTCAGGTTGTATTTTATAACATTAAAAAAGTTATGAAAGGAAACAACTCTACCCAAATAACTTTTGCCAGGGAGTACAGTGTAGGACAGAACACTGCTGAACAAATAAGTTAAATCAAACTGAAACCTTCACCCTGAGTAACAAAATTCCCACAATTATTTACAAAACTTTAATATGAAATTTTGGATAGACAAAAGAAATCCTTGTTATTATATATGGAATGTGAAGATTATTGCAGTAACCCATAAAATAGTCCTTGATGTAGACTCATTAAGTATTATAACAGAATTTATGGTTCTTACCATCAGGATTCAAAGACCAGGTTATGAAGTGCTTATCTGTTAGATACTGAACAATAGATGTTATATGGTAGGTGTCTTCTTCAAACTGAAATGAATAGTTCTTCAGGTTGTTATGTGGCAAGCCTTCTACGAAATGGAACATTAATATTGAGGGTACTCTAATAAAGAAACAATAAATAACCAGTTTATTACAACAAAATAGTGGCAAAAGTTCCTAATAAAAAGAAAGTCATCTCAAAGAGTATGTAGTTCTGACCATACTGTTCTATTTCCACACAGGACTCTTCAGATTGCACAGCAGTCAAGAATACCCCAACTGGATATTCCATTTGGTCAGAGATTAGGGGATAAAACAAATTCCACATAAGGGATTTGGGGAGTGGCAAAAAGGTCAAGAACAGAAAACAACTGTAGTAAAGGACATTGTTCCCAAGTCAAACTACTAAACAGATGATCAAACAAGAGTTTTATCCATTGACAGCAGAGGCTGTGAGAAGGCTGACACTGGATACCAGTTGTCTATATTTACTACTTGGTAGTAAGTATTCATGACCTGGCTCAAACACATGTGCTGGTCAGCATGTTAACACTTCCCTCTGTTTCATGTTTATTAAACACTATTTGCCATTTCAGCATTTAGGAAGGATCTAAAAAAAATCTTTAAAACTGAGTATTTATCAGAGTTTAAAGTTCAGAATCTCTGCAAACTCAAGTATGGTTTTGAAAGTGATACGTTCAATAAATGAGGTGTCAGAATTGTATCTATTTGATTATCAAGTTCACATATTCAAACTTACTTTTCCAAAATCATCTGTCTCCTTTGAGATCTATCACCACAGTTATTACATGGTCCAACGTGAACAGCATTACGTGGATGCCAATCAGGGATTACATTTGTGAATGTTGTTAGTGTTTTCCTACATCTGGACACAGAAATGCACAAACACAAAAGAGTAAGTTGAGTGTTTAGAAAACAATTAATATACTTTATCAGAAGAAAGAAAGTTATAAAAACGTTATGACAAAGCCAAATTCTACTCATATTAAGCCATTTAAGTGAATACCACTACGACTGCATCACATCCAAGTCAGCACTGAAGTCAGTTCTGCCAAACAGTATCAGTCACCATTTGTTTTCAGCAGAACTGTGGCCTTCACTTTCACTTTATTTGCTCTTTCTTCCTTACATGTTATCTGTTTCCTTTCCAACATAAGACAGAGCTTGTACCAGGACCTTCATCAGTTACTAGCTAATACAGAATCTCAAGGAGAGGAGGAAAGAGTAACAAATTACCTCGGAGTCCACGTTATACAAGGTTTTGTTTTCAAAACCCAGTACATTCAGAGCAGAGACTACACAGAGGTCATATTGTATGAGAATACAGGGTTCAGGATATTAAGTGAAATAACATAGTTCATTCATTAGTCACAGAAGGGACTTCCTTTATATTCAATCTAACCTAGATTTTTCTACTTAAAAAAACCCCGAACACAGTATGTAACAAAAGCTCTTGAGCACATCCTATTAACCAGGACTACACATTAGCTGGCAGTGTAACAGATAGCATTAATCTCATCTCACCTGGGGATCTAGAATTTTACTGTATAAACCTAAGGCAGTGAAGACAAACAGGTAAGTAAAGTGAGCTGTCTTTTGAAGGTGTCTCTTTGTCTGCTTACACTAACAGTAGCCTAAATTATGAGCTTGTACCTGCAGCTACACAGAACTAAATCAATTCTCAAGAAATAACTTCCCAGTAAAACCATTTAAAAATAGATGAATTATAGGAGAGGCTCTCTGATTCTTTGTAATCTAAATAAATATTACAGATATTCTTCAGTAGTAAAAGTAAACTAGGCATATGATCTTTAGAACCACAACAATTTGTATATTTTCAGGACAAAATGAGAGTGAGCATGACCAGGGATTCACACAGTTGCCTATTATTTCTTTCTTAAGTGATAATGTGGTTTCCTAAGACATGACATAGCAGTAAGCTATTTGCAAATGCTAGCCTAAAAAAGCAAATCACACAAAACGTCCACTAAAAATTTTAAGCCGTACGAAACGTGGAGATCTGAAGAAAATCAACCATTATATGCAGATTTAAAAACATAAGGTACAACAGCTACATAAAAGCTACTTAAAGAAAAATCTCACCGGTCCTGGTATTTGTAGCCACAAGATACACATTCAAACTTCCATGAAAATGAATGCAAGAATAGTTTCTCAGCTTGTTGATCCAGTCGTAGGAGTAGAGGGAGTGCAAACACCGGACTCTCCTTCTTACCTTCAAAGATGGGGCAGCAAAAACAGTCATAAATATTTGAAATCAGTTTTCAGTACTTCAAAAAGGCAGAAAAGAAGCTTATTTCCCTGATTTTAATTCCAGTTATCCCTTCAGGACTGTACTTCTAATCCTCACAGCAAAGGAACTGACCTATGTATTAGGTTGTTATCAGTGACAATTTCATGACTTACAGCATAGCCATAAAGATGAGAAAGCAGTCTCTAAATCAAAAACAGTCAGGGGGCAAATCTGCTCATCACATGGTATGAGCATGTCACAAATGAAAACAAAGGTATTTGCAAACTGTCTTGTATGCATACTTAAGTTTTTAAGTGCTGACATACAAGGCTTTACACGTAGGGTTTCCTGGAAGTACACCATGAGATGCTGCACTGACTACTTACCCAGTTCACACTTAAACTGAGGCTGAAGTTGTGTAAACATTCTGGTTCTGATTTCATTCAGATGAGACTCTGCTTTTGGAAGAACATCTACAGAGAAAAATACGTGTGTTTATATGTACCACTCCCACACTTTCACACACACTACCCCTAACGTGCGCTCACTCTGCAAACTGAGGCCTCCTGTGCTGATCCATACCTGCCTAAAACTGTTGGTAAAATAGCCAATGACTACTATCAATTGATTTGAAAATTAGAGAGGAATTTACACAAGATATGCACATTTTACTGCAGTCTGCTAACCAGAAATTACTTGACCTGACAAATTATGGCTAAGAGTGTGCAACAACAGCTAGGTAGTAATAACATTTAAGGATAGTGTAGCAGACATTAAAAACCTGTGCAGATTCAGATTAGGAGTAGGTTTTGAAACATAAACATGAAGGACAAAAGCACTACAATTTGTTTACATGCTTTCTAATGATGTCATACAATTTATAATAAAATATTTAAATGTGTTGTTCTGGATTAAAGACTGATTTCCTAAGTCAGCCTCTAAAATAGTAAAAATACTTTTTTTTAAAGTGTACTTTATATACTTATATACATCTTAGCATGCATTTTAAACTTGCAAGTTACATTGTTTCTACACAAGCACTATTTAAGCACAAGCAAGAACACAACATCTACTACACATCATGATCACAACCTGCATAAATTAAAGGAATTAGAATATATGCTCAAACTATTTATTACTTATAACATCTGTGTCTATAAAAAAGGCAAAAAGAAGTTTCTTGCAACTCAATTGCTTGACAGTTTTTAAGAACAACTGTTTGTAAAAGCTGCTGAAAAATTACAGAGAGGGCAGAATACATACTACACCTATTATCCACAACAATATGCTTCATCCAATCCCCTCTGCTATAGCCAAAAGAAAACCAATTCGTTTTGCAGCAATTCCTGGAAATAAAAAGGTTTAAGACATCCCAAATGAGGCTACATTCCAACACTTAGCATCCCCATTTAAAGGTTCTTTGCACACCAGACCTCCTCTACACAGTACAAGAGGGGGGAAAGAAAAACATCTCAGGAAGGTTTAAAGCTATTACCTGGCAGCCCTCTACCATCACAGAACTTAATTCAAGCATCCTGACTTTCTGGCAAGCAGAGTATATGAACTAGTATGGAATCTTTTGGGATTTTCTTTTTTCCTCTGTAAAACAGTATGTTTTCTCAGCCACAAAGCAGATTAAATCTTTTTTTTTTTTCTTTGATACATCTCTTATTTTTCCCAGGAAAGATATGACTTGCTTCAAGTTATCTAATGCTGCTCTGGTACTATATATTTGAAGACACTCTGTTCCTGGAATGTCTATTAAAAAAAATAAAAAAACCCAGCTAACTAAAGATCTATATTCATTCTCTAATATGTGACCTCTTGGAAGCTCACACTTATGACACCAGTGGGTCAGTTCAATCATAGAATGGTTGGGTTGGAAAATACCTTAAAGATCATGCAGTTTCCACCACTCTGCCCTGGGCAGGGACACCTCCCACAGGTGATCACACCTCACAGCCCTGTCCAGCCTGGCCTTGGAACACTTCTGGGGATGGGGCATCCACAGCTTCTCTGGGCAACCTGTTCCACTGTCTCACAGTGAAGAATTTCTTCCTTACATCTAATCTAAATCTACCCCATTACAGTTTAAAGCCATTACCCCTTGTCCTATCACCACAGACCCTTATAAAAAGTCCCTCTCCAGCTTTCTTGTATGCCCCCTTTAGAAACTGAAAGGCTGCTATGAGGTTTCATTGGAACCTTCTCTTCTCCAAGCTCAACAACCCCAACTGTCTTAGCCTGACTTCAAAGGAGAGGTGTTCCAGCCCCCTGATCATCTTCATGGCCCCCTAACAGGTCCATGTCCTTCTTACATTGGGGGCTCCAGAACTGAATGCAATACTCCAGGTGTGGTCTCACAAGAGTGGAGTTGGGGGGCAGAATCACCTCCCTTGACCTGCAGTCATGCTTCTTCTGATGCAGTCCAGGATTCAGTTGGGCTTCTGGGCTGCAAGTGAACATTGCACAGTCATGTTGAACTTCTTGTCAACCAACACCCCAAAGTTCCTGTCCTCGGGAAAAAGATTTTAGTTTAAGAGTCTTAAACTGAATCCATAGTACAGAAAATGTTTAAAGGTCACATCAGTAGATTACAGTGACACATCTTCCTCTGACTCCAGCAGTGCTGCCCAGAAGGTTGCCCTCAGCTGCTCATCACTTCTCCTGTGCTGGGAGGTTATTCCTCAAACCTGTTGAGCTGCACATGTGAGTACTAACTAACCCTTTCCAGACAACACGAACCAGGTTCACGTGCTTGACTGATTTTGACTGAAACAGGTTAGGAAGCACTATTTCAAAGGAACAGGCAGTGAGATGGGTTGAGAACTGGCTATATGATAGAGCCCAAAGAGTGGTGATCAATGGTGCCAAGTCCAGCTGGAGACCTGTAACTAGTGGAGTCCCCCAGGGATCAGTGCTGGGTCCAGTCCTGTTCAACATCTTCATTAAGGACCTGGATGATGGTATAAAGTGTCTGCTCAGCAAGTTTGCTGATGACACAAACTGGGAGGTTTGGCTGACACAGCTGAAGGCTGTGGAGCCAGTCAGTGTGATTTGGACAGACTGGAGAGCTGGGCCAAGAGGAACCTCATGAGGTTCAAGAAGAACAAGTGCAGAGTCCTGCACCTGGGCAGGAGTAATAAAATGCACCAGGACAGGTTAGGAAGAGATCTGCTAGAGAGCAGCCCTGTGGAGAGGGACCTTGGAGTCCTGGTGGACAACAAGTTGTTCATGGCACAGCAGTGTGCCCTTGTAGCCAGGAAGGCCAATGGTATCCTGGGGTGCATTAAGAAAAGCGTATGCAGCAGAAGGAGGAGGTCCTGCCCCCCTCTGCTCTGCCCTGGTGAGACCTCACCTGGAGCATTGTGTCCAGTCCTGGGCTTCTCATTTCCAGAGGGACAGAGATCTACTGGAGAGAGTCCAGTGAAGGGCTATGAGGGTGACTGGGGGACTGGAACGCCTGCAGTATGAGAGGCTGAGAGACCTGGGGCTGTTTAGTCTGGAGAAGACTCAGGGGGGATCTAATTAATGTGTATAAATATATGAGGGCTGGGTGTCAAGAAGAAAGGGGCATCCTGTTCTCATTTGTGCTCTGTGATGGGACACAGGGCAATGGTGACAAGCTGGAGCACAGGAAATTCCACCTCAACCTGAGGAAGAACTTCTTTACTGTCAGGGTTCCAGAGCACTGGAACAGGCTCCCCAGGGAGGTTGTGGAGTCTCCTGCCTTGGAGACTTTTCAGACCCGTCTGGATGTGTTCCTGAGTGACCTGCCCTAGACTAGATGGTCCTGCTCTGGCAGGGGGAGGTTGGACCCCATGATCTCTGGAGGCCCCTTCCAGCCCCTAACATTCTGTGATTATCCTCAGCACAGCTTGGAGTCCTCAGGGGAAGCTTTTCTTCAACGAGTGCAGCGGGATCCAGAACAGGACATACCTTCCCAGCTTTACTATTCTTGGTGTGACAAGGCAACTGCTCATTTATACAAGGATATAAATCACAACAGAAATTATTTTGAACATTAGTACAGCATCTTAATATGTTAACCAATGGAAGGGAAGGAAACAAAGTATAACTCAGTTCCATAAACAATTCACAAATTCTCTGTGTGGGATATAACAAAACAAAACAGAACAAAAGAATTGAGAGATAGTGTTTGATACATTTGTGCAGGTTTGTCCCAAGAAAATTTCCAAGGTTAACAGGTTTCTGCTAGATAAAGCACTATACTCTGCAAATTCATGGTAATGTGCTGTAACTCATTCTTTTGTGATCTTGAAAGAGAACACAGGCAGATTTCAGTGGATCGTACTACGTTCTACATATTTGTAGCAGATCAGATCAGTCTGAATATGAACAGTAGCTAAATTTACTCACCTTTTACTTTACTCCTTTTACAGGAATTCAGAAGCACAGCTGCTTGATTATATTTCGCCAGCAGTTCTTGGAGTAAACATTTCCCACTGTTATATTCTTCTGCTAGAGCAACTTTTAAGGTTTCTAAGTGTACCAATGCTGACAAAATACAATCCAACCAACACAGATTATGCATATTTCTCCACTGAAGACATAAATCTGTGTTATTAGTGGAACCTTTATCACCTTTGAGCAAAGTTTCAGATGTTGTTGAGCAAAGTTCAGAATTTGGCAAGAGTTGTGTTCCAGAAGTCTTAGGCAAACTCTCTTGGTAGCTCTTGGTATTAGTAGTAGTATCAAAATCCACCTTCTGCATGCAGGACTCCACACTGTTACTAGGCTTTTGCTGGTCATTTGGTAACACATCATGTAGGCTTGACTTGGGAACACATAAGCTATCCTGATAGCATTTGACATCGAGGTCTGCATTAACGTGGTGCTCAACATTCCCATTACTAGTTCTTGATTTTTTTGGATGTGATTCAACAGGAGGAAGATCACTGATATCACACAATTTCTTTTTCTTAAGTGTAGTTGGAACTTGATGATTTCCTGAATCAGCAGAAGTAATTATGCTGTTTAATGGTTTATAACCAAGTGGGTAGATACACTAAAAGAAAGAAAATTAGAGTGAAATCTATAAAGCAATTTCAGTTGAACAAGAGCTAAAAAAGTACAAGTCATACCCTCAAACTGAAATGTAGGACTTCTGTAATGTGATATTTTAATGGAATCAATACATAAATTCAACATATGTTAGACAGGAAGGGTGTTTTATCCAACCACTGTCTTATAAGCAATTGTGATGTAAATACAGTGATAACCAACAATATTTTAATATTTTTACAGTAAATGCTTCCAACTCCTGGAAGCAACCTAATTTTGCTAAAGAGAGTCCTCTTCTCTTGTTCTGCTAAATCCATTCCTTTAGGGTGCAGATTTGGCATTATCACCTCGTGTCTGAGAGAATGCTGGTGCCAAAACTGGCAGGGAATCTTTCAGGCTAGCCTGATGTGTTAGACCAGGTGCTGGTAGGGTCTTACATATATCCCTATTCTGCAACCAGAATAGAGTCAAATCACTATTACCAGTCTCCAGAAGGATACCATGGATATTTAAAAGCAGGGATATAAAAGAAAAATACCTCAAAGACCAATATCTAGCCTAGTCACTACTACTTTAAGGGCACCAGTCCATATGGGCTTGCTATACCCTCCCCACACACCCGGAGTGGTAGGGAGAGGAGAGGCAGCAAAGCCATTACTCAATTAGTTTCTGTCTCTATATAGGCAAACATCATCCATTATCCGGACTCAAAAGGGTCTTATTTCAACAGTCTGCTTACCACTAACAAAATCTTCAATCTAAAGAGATGTAACTGCCTCTGAGAGGTGTAAGGGCTTCTGCACAACCAAATAAAACTGATAACTAGTGTAATACCTGAGGATTTTCACAAAGAAAAATAGACTCTTGAAAATTAATGCGGTAAGTTCGTAAAACTTGATTCTGACCCTTCTCTTTGCAGACTGGACAGTACTCATGTGCAGTTGTTTCCACTGGATTACAGTTCTAAAAAAATGAAAGAAATAAAAAGCAGCATAAATTTATGTATTTCATATATTATCCCAAGATAAGACACACAAACATAGCAAAATAAAAAACCAACTTATAAGTTCTAATTATAATACCTAATACAATATAAAAAAGTAAACTAGATTTTTTTTCAATATTTATAAGATGCATATTTGCATGGTAGAGTGTTCTAAAAAAAAGTTATATTTTTATTTAAATATTCAAATTTTTAATAAGGTATTTTTAACAACACCATTATGCAACATTTCATTCCACTTGAACTAAATACAGGACGTTTATTGCCAGGGAACACAAGCTCAGATCTTTGAAAGACAAATCAACTTTCATAGGTATTTAAACAGTCATAAAAATAGTGCCAGTGAAAAAAAAATCATAGGCACAGATTTACTTAGAATAATCTTTCGCCATTGTAATAGATTTCCGTGGAAAATAAATTTGAGATTTTTTTTTTTTGTAAAATTAAGACCAATTAAAAATCTCTCAAAGCAGAGAAAAATATGAACTTTGCACATATGTAAAATAAGTTTCAACTGACTTTTCCCAAATACCCCACCATGTGGAGTGTCGATTTCCCTATACCAGTCCCTTCTCCAATCACTTGCAAACCATTTGTAGTCTTCTGGGTATCCATCATTCTGAGCCACTGGCTAATTTATGTCACTTGTAACAATGTCATGACCACTAAGGATTTTTCAAAGACTCCTGAAAAATAAGAAGTGAATAAAACAATTAAAGAAAAAATAGATCAAATCTGGGGAAAAGAAATAAAATGCCAACAACAATGCAGCCTCTATATTCTGTGGAAATGGATTCAGAAGAGTAGAAATACTTATTTTCTAGTGCAGGTTACATACTCAAAACTTTAAATTAATTTGCAAAACAGATTTAGCAGCTTTAGGCCCTGACTTTGCAAGCTTTTCTATTCTTTGCACTCGACAAGGTCTCATACGTTTGCCTGGGCAACTCAGCTTACTGCACCTAACCCTCAGAAAGAACGAGCTTCTTTAAAAATGGCTACAATGAGCTCCCATACACTTATGGATGGCTGCTAGGGTACATCATACAAGCCCCAACCAACCAAAAAACCCCACTGCTGCATCTTTCAAAACAGTGAATTTATTGCATAATAAACTATTAAAAATTTGTCCTGCAAACATAACACTTTTGAAGAACAGAAGGGCTTCCTGACACTACTGCCACTTTTTGGAAAGACCTCCTAATGTTATTGTAACCATGTTACAGACTTGCTAGTAAACTGAAGCTCTTCCACCATATCATTGCCACATAACACCAGTGCAGATTTTACAAGTGGCATTGCATATTCTATTTCAAATGATTTCTCAAATTCAGAGCCAAATTTTGCCTTTCTCATGTATCACACACATAAACAAATTTGTAGAGGACAACTTCAAGATGAACCAGGTACACATCAGAAGGCATCTCCTACAGTCCATTCCTCCACTGGCAGGGAGGCTAACTGAGCCTTACACCAGCCAGAAAAACAGGTGTAGAACTACAGGGACCCAATCCTGCTCCTGCTGACATCAAATGCAACTAACTAAAATAAAGGCATAGCTCTTTAAGGTGCAGAAGGAAAGTAAGTTGAATTGTAAATTCATCAATGTAGTATCTTCCTTTCAGCCACAACTGTTCCCTTTTCATTCTCCCACACCATGATGTCCTTTCACCCTTTCTTACACTACAGCACTAACTCAGATTATTGTTCCTGTTAAAAGAAAAAATCTCCTAAAGCACTCTTGGAGATCTGTGTAAATACCAGCTCAACCCAAACCCATTTACAATACTGGGCAAGAAGAGACTCTACAGAACAGGACAGAATGCTAAAAACCAACAGAGCATAAAAAAAACCGAAACAAAAGCACAGTAGGAAATTCTAACAACTCATTTCAAATCAGTGCTCAACAGCAACCTCAGAGAGGGTCAAAATAAGATGATGGTGTCTCCTACTGGCACTTTCCATGTGTTCAGCAGCAATTTTCAGAACTACCAGGCTGCAGCAGGTAAAGGCAGCCCCAACTTATAAACCTCATAGTTGTAACAGAAGGTAAGAACATAAAAATATCAACCCACATGCCATAAAGTGCATGTTTAGTTTTTGAACTAGAGTTGGAAAGTGTACAAGAAACAGAATGGTCCTGGGCTCACTCAAGGCAAAAATGAATGAATTAGCTTGAAGTACAGGAGTCTGTTGGACTATAAAGGAAAGGCAAACTCTCCAGTTTTCCACACAGTGGCAACAACACTATCATGCCCTGACTCAACTCCACTATCATATATTTACTCTAGTGAGGAACTTGATTTTTTAAATACAATTACAAACTGTGCAGCTATCCACCCCACTAAAAGTCATAACAACTTTGCTCTCCATGCTATAGCTAGTAAGAAGACATCTCTAACTTGTTCAGGGGACTTTTAGGCAATTTCTTGGCCTGAAGCAGTCTCAGCCTTCCAGAGTAAATAAACAACATGGATCACACCAGTGAACTCCAGGCAACTTCTCACCACACAAATACAGCACACACTCAGGACGGTTCGTGACAGTAACAACCTGCAGGCAGTCCTTTCTAAGCATGCCTTGCTTTTATAAAACATATTTATTTGCAAGTCTCCATTTCCCCTGTCACCCCTCTCAAAAGGAGTGTTTTTTTAGTTATGGTCCCTGTTACATCTGCTCTTCTTTTTAAAGCTTAAATAGGGTTCTCAGAGGTACAATACCTCCCCCAAATGTAACTATGCAGCAATAGTGCAATAGTACTCGAGTCCAAGACTTTTGTTGCACTTATGAATATAGTAAACATTTTTTTAATTAATTGTCCTTTTATTTAAAAGACATAAACTCAACAAGCAAATAGGCCAGGTCTGCCAGTAATAAATCAGCAGAGTGGCACCAAGTGGCCTGCCTGTACTTTCCAGTTATTTGTAATCTTACAGCAAGTAATTTGCAATCTTTGCACCGTGTACAAAAATGTACAGATGAACAGCTGTCAAGAAAAGCAGCCAATTAAAAGATTGCTGTGTCATGTACTGAAACAACCCCTTGTAGCATGAGTTGGCAATGTGTCCTGGGCTGCATCAAAAGCAGCATGGCCAGCAGGTCAAGGGAGGTGATTCTTCCCTCTGCTCTGCAGAGACCTCACCTGGAGTACTGTGCCCAGCTCTGGAGTCTCAGCACAAGAAGGACGTGGACCTGTTGGAACAGGTCCAGAGGAGGCCACAGAAATGATCAGATTACTAGAACACCCTTCCTAAGAAGAAAGGCTGGAGAGTTGGGGTTGTTCAGACTGGAGAAGAGAAAGCTAGAGGGAGACCTTACTGCAGCCCTTCAGTACTTAAAGGAGGCCTTTAAGAAAGATGGAGACTTTTTACCAGGACCTGTAGTGACAGGACAAGGTGCAGCAGTTTTAAATTTAGAGAGGATAGATTTAGACTAGATATAAGGAAGAATTTTTTTACAATGAGGGTGGTGAAACACTGCCACAAGTTGCCCAGAGAGGTGATAGATGCCCCATCCCTGGAAACATCCCAGGCGAGGCTGGATGGAGCTCTGAGCAGCCTATCTACTTGAGGTCCCTGCTTACTGCAAGGAGGTTGGACTAGATGACCTCTGAGGTCCTTTCTGACCCAAACCATTGCATGACTTTATGGCAGAAGGAACCTGGACAACTGGATAACAGTAAGCCATGCCTTGTGAAACAGTACCTTATAAATAAAGGTCAGTTACAAACTGCAGTAAGCAGATGACAGAACACTGATTACAGTGAAGAGAACATCTCTTTGTTTAAGGGCTAAAGGGATACTTAAAAATGGCCTTCTTGTAAATCACCTTATAAGCCTTCTTTCATTCTTCAAGAGAAGAGTAAAGAGATTAAAAAAAAAAAAAGTCACAAAAAAACGGAAAAATTCCATTGTGTGGAGTTATCTCTCATTCTTTGTACAAGAAATAAGAGTATTAAGTTTCTTCTTTATCTGAGGTCATAACTATAAATATTCAAATCACAGTCACCCCACCCTCAAAAAAATAAATTACAATTTTGCTGAGGAAAGGTATTCCATTAAATGCAACAGTAACAAGACATGGTTGCTGTCACAAAGTCTCCTTCATGTGGAAGCAAACACAAATTTCTTTCGTGCAAGAAGTCTACCACAGACTAAGGCAAATAAAGATAAAACTGATGGAGCTGCAACATAAACCAGTGTATAACATTATTGTTCTGCTGTTCTAAAAGTTTCTTCTACAGTCAGACTCCTCTTAAACCTCCTCATACCAAATGTTTTTATGGGCATATGACAAGGGACAGGGACTACAGGTTTTATTGACAAAATCATTCAGACCGCCTGAAAGCAAAACAAAAAAAAACCAAAACAAAACTGTAAGCTAGTGTGAGAACAATATAGCCTGAACTAGTGCAGTTTATTATAGCCTCAGCTAAGAGATGCAAGACTTCACAAAGAGATCTAGCATAGGCAGAGTCTCTGTCTCTGACCCAAGGCAGTGGAAATGAGGGGCACAGGGTGGGAGGGATACCAGCTAACAACCTGCCAGGGCTGTGCCGCCCCTCCTTCAACACCAAAAGGTGCTCAACTGTTTCAAGTAAAGATATGGTTAAACAGTCTCCTTCCTTTTTAATCTGCATCCCAAGTGATCCATAAGCTACAGAAAGACTCTTCATTTTTGGGCACCACAGAAAGACTGTTCATTTTTGGACACCACAGTTTAAGGACATTGAGGAGTTGGAGTGGGTCCAGAGAAGGGCAACAAAGCTGGTGAAGGGTCTGGGGAACATGTCTTATGAGGAGCAGCTGAAGGAACTGGGATTGTTTAGTCTGGAGAAGAGGAGAGTCGAGAGACCTTATCGCTCTCTACAGCTACCAGAAAGGAGCTTGTAGTGAGGTGGGTGTTGGTATCTTCTCCCAAGTAACTAGTGATAGGATGAAAGGAAATGGGCTGAAGTTGCTCCAAGGGAGATTTAGGTTAGATACTGGGGAGAATTTCTTTCTTGCAAGAGTGGTGAGGCATTGGACCAGGCTGCCCAGGGAGGTGATGGAGCCACCAGCCCTTGAGGCATTCAAAAACCGTGTGGATGTGGTACTTCAGGACATGGTTTAGTGGTCATGGTAGTGTTGGGTTAACAGTTGGACTGGACGATCTCAGAGGTCTTTTCCAACCTCAACGACTCTATGACTGCAGGAAGAAAAAGCGTTTAAAGAGTTGATTGTCAGCACATCAGAAAGCCCGGCAAGGGGAGCATGGACATGGACACACACGCCCCGGGACCTCATCGGGGGCACCTTCTACTAAGGAGACAACGGCAAGTACCGGAGGACACGGGACGCGCACCTCGGCCGCGCCGCTACTGACATGAAATACTCAGTCGGCATTCGGACACCCCACAGGCGCCCCCGCAGCCCGCCCGCC
>NW_008631738.1:0-24905 GCF_000691845.1 Merops nubicus
CCCTGCACAGCCCCCCTGGCCAAGCCCCTCCGCACAGCTCCCGTGCCCAGCCCCTCTGCCCGGCTCCCCTGCCCAGCCCCTCCACCCGGCCAGCAGCCCCAGCGCCAGCGTGCTGTCCCAAAGGAGAGGGAAGAGTAACACTGCAAATCCTGCAAATGCCTCTGTGACCAATGCAGTCAATCTCAGTTAATTCATGACTGTATGGTCACAGCATAGGCCATCTGGGCTTCTGGAAGGAATTAAGCCCATGGAAAAGCCCCTACTTCTAAAATTTCTGAATCCTGTCTTTACTGGGCAAAGCTACAGAACCTCGCGACGCAGTGATGGGGATCATCTGCCAGAATCTGTGTTAGAATGTTCTGATAAAACAGGCTTATAGCTTCCCCATAGCTCATACAATAAAACTAGTTTGCAAGGTTCTAAAACACTAAACAAATTCATTGATTTTTTCCCTTTTTTCTTTTTACAAAACACTTTTCAATAAGAATACACTGGTGACCTTCACTTGTGTACTTTAGGAAGAAAACCTGCACTACTGTGTCATCTGTTGAGAGTTAACCTGGTGCTTAGGATTTTAAAACCATGGCTTTTTACCAGAAGATATTAACCACAAGCTTCTGAGAAAGAGCAAATCTCTGGGTTCTAAGCATTACTTGGGACAAAAAGTTGCACTGCAGTAGCCATAAAATAGTTTGGCCAGGTATAAGCTCAGTAGCATGGTGATAAATACTGTATAAACACACAGAGAGGACCATGTAACAGAATGCTTGGTCTGTAAGGAACATCTCAAACTAAGTGCCAGACAAACTCCTGGTGTTCCAGGCTGTGAAACGCTGGCTTCACTGATGGTATTCCTTGTCTGCAGATTTATATACCTTTTGGCATGCTTGCTGTGGGATCTGGACCTGAAATAAATAGAAAATAGTAAATCAATTTTTCTTCCATAATCTTATTAGCAAATAGAGTACAATTTAGTAATAATAAACCAGAGTAGTGGACCTGTTGCTGTATTTCCTGTTTTACTAGCCATTATTTGGAGGCCTTTTATCTGATGTTAACATCAGGAAACACATCCCTCTGACAACTCTTCTGTGTTCGCTGGGGGTGTGTGTCTGTTTATTTTTGAGACCACCATGCTACAAACCCAGAATAATATCTGATCTGCTTTTTGATTCCCACCCCTCCCACAGAAAAGGCTTACAGTTCAAGCCAGCACCCCCTTACTTCAGGCACATTATTATCAGGCAGATTTCAGAAGTTTACATTGTTAACCTCTGAAGTTAACATGTCAGGAGAACTGCAGTTCAGGTTCCTTTCCACTCCAGACCCACAAGGTCTGGAAGCAAGTTTTTCATAAAAGAACAGGGAATTACTTTCCTCAGTTGCATGTTCAACTTATTCCAATAAGGAAAATTTCTAGCATATCAAAAATATAATTAATAACAAAGAAAGTCATGTGTGTAAGCTCACACCTGTCAGGCCTCAAAACAAGGCACACACCTGGAAATTATTTAAAGGCCCTTTGTTCAAACACAGACATTTCTATCTGTAGCTTTTAAAAAGGCTTTCTGAGAACTAATTCAGGTTTTAAGAGTTAGACATGAAGTTCATCCTCACACCTTGTAAGTTCCCAAGGAATGCAGACTATCACCATTCTAAAATTTAGAAATATGCATGAACTACATCATGGTTCTCACACTGAACTTAAATAAGTCATTATGCAGTTAAAATAGACTCCTACCTCCTTAGTTTCTCCCTTTCTTCTCTTGCCCTCTCCTCTCTACGTTTCAGACGTTCCTGATTTCGTTTCTCCTGTTTGTCAGCCACAATCCTCTAAAAGCAAAGCAAGATATTCATTAAGTTACATTTCAAAATTTGAGATGAAGGTGCTATAAAAATCATCTACACAGTTAATATTCTCTCTCTCACGTATCTTCCCTTTCCCTTGTGTGCATTATTCCTTCTCTCTTCCTCAGTATATATGTGCAGTTTTTTTTCCTCCAAGAAACAGAAGTTACTGCAGAAGAGCTACAGCAACTAGAGGGTGTTACACCAAGACCTGAAATGTGTAGAGTTATATTAAGTTTTCCACAAAGGGAAACTCAGAGCAGTAAGACATGCCTTTAATGTGAGAACTTCCATAACAACCCTATCATATTTTGGCCACTGGCGAAAGGCAGAAAGAAACTGGAACAGTTCACTGCTGTATCAGCTCCTTCATCTATGCTGTGACACAAAGAAATCCTTAAGTCTTAAAGGACTTGGTTGGGCTGATACCTAGCTTTGAGGCTACTTCTTTCTGTACTGTGAACATGAGACATATAATTATAGAGGATGCTTCAGCTGATAGCCCCCAGGCTGAACTCACTACTACTGGGGACAAGGCACACTCAGTAGAGGGCCCTCAGATATGGAACTCACAACTGGAGATCTGGCCAAACCCAAGTCTCGCCACCTTCTGGACATGATGCAAGAAATTCAACTCTTTGTAAAGACCTTCTTCTGAGATGTGGAATTGCCCCAGCAGCATCTTGATTAGATCTCTGAGGAGAGCTCTGAGGAAGGAGGGGATAGTTATTGTTTTCTTTTTTTGTTAGCGAAAAAAGTATTTATTTTATTTTATTGATGCTTTGGGTATGTGAACTAATTATCCATGCATTTTTTTCTGAATGGTGTAAATCAGTTACTCCAACCCTTCATGTCAAATTATATCTATACTTCCTTGTACAACACCAGTAATTTAACCACAAGAAGGTTTCTTGTTGAAGTGGCTCTCTGTGTGATTTGGTGGAGGATGACAGGAAGCACACATGACCTGGGCTGGACAGCCATGGTTTGAGTTACAGCACCTCTCTATATTTAGGACCCTAAACTGCTAATACAGTCAACAGAGAGTTGGGCTTTCCAAAGGGTAAATCACAGTATCCATGCAAGGCAGCTGGAATATTATGGAATATAAACCAAGTCAATTTACCCAAACTCAGTAGCAGCATTTTCTGCTTTTAGGGCTTCAATTCATTTAGCTCATGTCTTTAGTGATTTCCACAGATAAATGCTTCATTGAGCCTTGAACTTCATAACTTGCCTATTAAGATCATAAATGGCACCAGTGTCCAAATCCATCCTATTCTAGACCAGAAGTCTAGAATGTAATTCCAGTCAGTCTTTCTTCCAGCACATGATTTCTAGTCAAGATAATGTTTAGAATAATATTCCAACTGGATTTCAAATCTTCAAGCTACAGAGAACATGCAACCTCCTATAACAATTGTTTTAATGGCTAGCCTGACATCAGGATCTACATCTTTTTGTATTCTGACTTTGGATATTTGTTGGAACTTAATTTATCTATGGTCAGTTAAACTTAAAAAGCCTTCAAAAATTACTTTAGAAATCTTGTTAGGCTTTTGGTACCTATAGAAATACTGATCTTCATCCAGATAAAATAAACACATTGGGTTTTAGTCATTCATCATACAGCAGGCTGAGGTCCAAGCATTTCTGTAGATCTTTTTTTGAAAACTTTGCCATGTGTTATCATCCTCTTTATGTATTAGTACCAAAAATGAGGATTTCAACACCAGCCCTATTAACATTTTATCCTAATAAATATCATCCACTTTGGCCCACTACACACTCTTGGATTTTCAAGAATCTCATTATTACTTTTAGCCAACCACCTGGCTAAAAGTAAAGTTCATTTGGCTGTCTCCTATGACTGCTAAATGTTTCAGCATCACTGCCATTCAAAACACTGTTCTCCATTTCACAAGTGGAATTGCACTCTTTGCTCCCAAAATGTGTTACTTTGGACATGTGTTTTAATACACCTCAGTGCAAAAGGGGCCATCTTATCACATTATCCAGATAACTGGTATTAAATTAGACTGTTTAGTGTTTTGCAGGCTAATGAAATCTCAAAATTTAAAGTAATATAAAAAAAATTCACACACTCAGGAAAAACATATTCTATTAAGGTTGCCTGGCAAACAGTGAGGTAGGAACACACACAGATAGAAGCATGATTTACCCTGAGTTCTTCAAGCTTCTCTCTTATTTCAATAAATCCTAAATGCAGCTTTCCCCCAAAGTGGTCAGCGAGTCGCCGGTCGTTGTCATGAAGGCCAAGATAAGCTGAGCACACCTCACAGACCCGGAGCTTCTGCTGCTGGAAGCTGGAAGCAGGCATGGAATTCCTGTATACTTCCTGAGGGGGAAGCAAAAAATAAAATCTATTTGCTAACTGTTACTTAATGCACAGAAACACAAAGATAACACTTCAGCTAATTCACACTATTCAGAAATCATCTCATTATGATACCAGGCACATTTCTTATTTTGAAGATTGGATATTTGAAAGCATATTTAAAAGCAGGACATCAGCAATTGGTTCTGAAAAGTGAACTAAGTGGGGTGATTATTACCTTTACTTAAGATCACACTACTTAGAAAGTTAAACAACTTTTATGTTTTACTTAGAAAGATGAACAATGAATACACATTAACACTACAGGTACTGTGTTAACATTATCATGAAAATACAAGACCCACTTTAATTCTGAACCCAGTGCCAAACAGTAGTTTCCTGAGAAATACCTACATTTTAGACACTAATTAAACATGTTATCTGAGCAAAATTTATTTACATATACTCAGATGACAGACAAGCAACCCCTCTGGTACCATTAAAACAACTGCAGATGCTTCCTTCTACAAATTTCAGTCTCTTGGTGAGATATGATACAGAAAAGCTCTGGGTGAGTTTTGCCACCTGACCATTACAACAAGGACTGTTTTGACTTGCCTGATACACAAGCCAGTGACTAATTATCTTTCAGTGAAGACAATTATTCACCTGAGTGAAGGTTTCCAGCACAAGCCACATGAGCACAGCAAAAGGCACAACAGGGTTACCACAGCAAGAGCTGTGAGACTGTGGTCAGTGAGCCCAACACAGGCACAGCTGTGGTGTCCACAGACAGAACTGGCCAACACAGCTAGACCAAGATAAAGGCATCACCCGTGGGAGTAGATATAATTTTAAGAGTTTAGGAGTGTATTCAAAGGTAGAAACTAACTGTACAGGATGTCACAAAGCAAATCCTTCAGTTTTATATGAAGCAATTAACTAGGGAAATGCTAGCAGATAAGACATCTTATATTACACAGATACCAACCAATTTGGTATTGGACCCTGCCATCTCCCTCCCCAAGCCCTACACAATCAACTTACTTCTGCTTCTCTCTTCTTTACACGAGCCTTCTCCACCTCATCCATCACTTTTTGAGATTCTTCCACGTTCCCATCAGCTCCAAGCTGTTCTACTTTGGCCAGCAGTTTCCCAATTTCTTCATTCAATTCATGAACTCTTTCAGCCTTGAAAGACAAGGAAATGCTTAACAGGAGATGCTTTTAATTATGGAAAACAATCTGACCTGGTTATTATATGCAAAATCATCAGTACAGATTGATGAGAAACAGGCAGAGATAGCTTCTTTGAGTAAAAGTGAAAAAGAAGTTGCCTCATGTGAAAACACAGAAAGGCTGAGTTACCAAGCCTATGCACCAACTCCAGAGCAACTTCCAGTAACTCACTCTGTTGTCTATACAACAGTCTTACAGTGTTTGTATACCCATCCCTCCTAGTATGTGCAGAAAAATGGTAAGCTTTTTAAAGTTAAAAGATCTAGAGAAAAACATCAAATTTTATTGACCAAAATGTGAAAGAATCACTAATATTTGTAAAGCTTGGTATCACAGACAATCAAGTATCCTGAGCTCAAAAATGTAAGAGGTGCTTTAAATGCTCCTGTGGTTTAAAGGCACTTTTGGGAAGAAGAGAGAAAATGTATTATTTTTCCCTGTCCTCAGTATGACTTCTCAGATTGGACAGCTTGCCAAAGCTTTAAGTTGGCTCCTCAGAAGAACAGACCTTCAGAGAGACTCCAGTAACTAGTTTTACATGCTTACTTTAGCTGCAACTTCAGCACTGATCTCTTCTTGGGTTTCTGCTAGTCTTTTCTTAGCCACTTCTGTTCTCCTGTCACAGTCTGCAATAAATGACTGCAGGTGGTCCATTGCCTAAAACATCAACAAGAGCACTGATCAGTGCTGTCAAGAACACAAATATTTCAGTAAGCTTTAACACTTTTCACAGTTATGAAGACACAACTTTTATACGTTATTAGTGAAACCTCTGAAAACAGTAATCTAGTTATTTATGGTGGCTAATCACATACATTAACACACATTTAAAAAATCATAGTCTACACACTGTGATAAGTATCTGCAGAAATTGGAACTGAATCTTTAAGACTTGTCTTTTTCACCATGGTTTTAAGCTACTAAGCTTATTAATACCACCACTCCAAACAACAACAAAAAGCTCAACCCTTTTTGTTCTAGTGAACACTAGATTCCTAGCTGGGAGTTCATAGCTGTATTACTTAAACTGTGGTGTCCTGAAACACAGAGTATCATTTGTTATTCCTAACACAAAATTACTTTCTTCAGTAAGCACAGAATTTAAGACTCTCTGCAGAATACACAGCTTTAATGTTTGCTTGCTATTTGAACAACGCTAGGACAGTATCCAGGTTTTGTTTGGTGGAAGGATTTTCACAGTTTTACCTAGACATGACTACTAACACAGACTAAACACACAAGCATGAAGAACCATGCATTTACATAGTGTGCCATGCACTTCTCTGCCTCCTTCTATCAAATCACTATCTAAACTCCCTTGTGCATGTACCAAAACTTCACTTTTATTGCTCAGTTTATCCACCTAGGTACACAAATTTTGCTTTCTCTCCACCACTAAGACAGAATACATACATCAAGCTCAAAGAAGAAATCTTGATCTTTGGATGCTATTTCATAGTCTGCCCTCAATGCCAGGTCGTGCACCTTCAGGCATTCTCCAAGGTCCATTCTCTGAAAAGAGAGAAGGGAAGTGGTGTAACTCCACACAAGTGTTACAAGGAATGAAGTCAGCATGATGTTCTTTAACAGTCAAATATTATGAAGTAAATAATCTCCCCTGCAGAAATGAAAGGGCAAGAATAAGACAATACCAAATCTTTCAATAAACAGATTTTAATGAGCTGAGTGTTGGACTATGTTCAAGAATCAGGGAAGAAAAAAAGTACTGATATTTTTTTTGTAATCTAAAACCATTCTAGGAAGGAAGCATAAACTTTATGTAGGCTTCATCACTAACCTTGCATACGACACCACTGAGGAGAGTGCCCTGAGTATTATTAGGTAACAAACACTGTTTTAAAATTGAAATTTGCATACCAGGCAGCATAAGAAATTCTAATCCAATCTGCTCCCTGGAATTTTGTTTGGTGATCAAGACAGAGCAACTTGCATATGACCAAAAATCCTCAACCTACACCAACCCCCCAGAAACTGTATGTAATGGGAACAAAATGGAACAAACCCAAAGTACTCTGTCTACAAAAGCACAGGCTGAAGTACAGTCAGTGACATTGGTTATTATTTGCATCACTCAAAACCAGCAGTTTCAGTCAAGTCTGTTCTTGGTACTGGCCACTTAATATTAAGCAAAATTAATCCTTTCTTAGCACTGAAATCACATGACAAAAGTTGAACTCTGATGGAAAAAGCTGTTATGGTTGTAGTTTAACAGAAATTTTAGAACCAAAATTAAAATGATTTACAAAACAAATCATTAATTAAGGATGAGTATTAACTCAAACTGCTGCAAGTAATTTGGATCTGAGCCAAATAAGTGGGTTTTTTTTAATAAACAAAATACCTGCATTTAAATAGCAATTCAAACCTTAGAAGTATAGTAAAAAAATCCCAAACATTAACTGCTTTCAACTTGTCAAATCACCACATACGTGTTTAAAGTAGTTTTTACAGAAGTTGTTGTTTTATTTCAAGTGAGACAGAAAAAAACACTGTTAAAGTACAGAATTTTGAACTTGAGAAGTTTCTGATAATCTGTGGTTATTTTCATCCCCTTCAGCCACCCTAAATCTGCCTTCCGGAAAACACTTGATTGCAACAGAGAACATCTGATTGCAGTGCTGAAGAAGAAGATGAGCTTTCCCTTCTGCAGCTACACAGGACCTCAGCAGTTTTGGTAACTAATGCAAATCCACAAAGACCTTGAAGTTCAGCAATGTATCACACGTTTATTTCCAACTCTTGAAATGCTGACATTATTTAAACCCCAGCATTCTCTCAGGAAAGCACTTCAGTAACAGGGAAGCAGTATGAAAGAACTTAATTATCTGAAGCTCAGACACTTAAAAAGCCTCCTAAAATTGTGAACTTGTCTTTATGCTAATTCATCCCTTACCCTGATAAACGGAAGGGTTTTCAGCAGTGCACCTCTGTCCAGCTGGTCAGGCAGCCACACGAGCAGATGTGATGACAGGATGTAGGAGCAATGCAGCAATGGACTTGAGCAGCTACTGACTCTTAGAGTAGCAAGATGCCACTTCAGAAACTCTCCAACAACTCCAGCAATATTAGCAGCAGTGCTGGGGATGAGGAGGATGTGATAGAGGCATCTAACACAAAGGAATCCTCCATCTGAGGACAGGAAATTTTGACTCCCTTTCCCCTCTTTGATGCAACATGGTGCAGCCTTATAAATACTCCCATGGCATAATGGAGCAAGAACAAGCATCAGGTACAAGAGAAATGGATTCTTTTTCACTAGCTTTATTACTCAAGAAATTGTATCATGGTTGGAACTCCTTAACACAGTCTGTGCTAGTCCTGGCTAATCCTTTTGAGAGCACCTCTGAAGTGCTACGTACTAAGTGTCTTTCTTAACAGTTTGATTAGCAAACCCCAATGTAGAGAGACACCACAAAAAATTAAACTCTTAAACCAGTTTGCCTATTGTGTACAAAATCAGGCTAAAAAGCACTTTTGCTGATGTAAGTTATGAAACATCAGGTAAGGACAATTAATCTTGGGGATGATTTATTAGTGTCAGAAGTATTCACTGGATCAGGATTGCCAAGGACTTTAATAAGCACAGAGGAGCCTGTATTATAATGCAGCTCATAAGGCAAGCTGCAGAGGAGATGGACAGCAACTGGAAATGGACAAAAGATAAAAGACATGATTTTCACTTTCTACATGTCCACTTTGGGATTTGGTGCCCTCCCCCAGAAGCCAAGAACAAACACTGGTAGTCAGCCATTTCAATATCAATCACATCTGAGACAAGAGATGGCTAAGAGGGGGACTGATGTCTGGACACTGAGCTACTAGCAAAGGCTTAAAAAGAATGCACACGAACTGTTTCCCACTGTCACTGCACTGACTTCCAGACAGACTTACACTAAAGTGATTTACAGAGCTGGCCTGATGAGTAAAGCAAATAAAGGAAGGTGAGAACATCCGAGTTCCCAGGCTAGACATAACTGAAGTTCATTGAGGATGTGAAGCCATGCTTTGGGGCTTTGTTGCAGTCACTGCTCTTTTACTGAAGATTAAAACCAGAGAAAACCCCTATGTATTTGGAGAATCTTTCTTACAAGAGAAAGTATTGCTGAAGATTAACCTAGAAAATCTAGGCAACCCCATGCAAAGCAGGGTATCAGGAATCCTGCTACCACTGAGTTCTGCTTAAGTAACTAGTCCTTCTACTAGCAACTCACTATCCATTGTCTGTAATGCTTGTTCTCTCCTCAGGGTTAGACTGGCAATGAGAGCTATACTAGATTTCCCAGAGCTGAGGTTCAGACATCTGGTTTTTCATCCTGAACAACCTCACGTTGAAATATTTTAGTAATAAATTTTTACCATCCCACCCACAAAATGGATAGAGTACCCCTGGTAGCAATGCAGAAATGTGGATTACGTACATTTAGTTTAAATCATGCACAGCTCTGCCTCAATCAAACCAGGGATTAAGAAAAAGAGAATCCCATGAGCTAAGTATGAATAGACAAGGAATGGCTGAGGACTTGAGCAACAGAGAATCTGAAGAATTTATCTGCAAAATAAACCATCACTCCACATAGCTGACAACTGAAGCAGAGACTAAAATGATGTGATGCTGCTTCTGGAACATGAAATTAAGAGGGCTTTCTTTTTGATCTTGAGCTACCTACAACAAAATTTCTGTTTTGGCACTTCCACAACTACTACATGTTCCTTTGACACCAGGGATTAGACTCCTGAGGGTACTCTATATGGAGTGCAAAAAAGAGCACTTAAAAGAAAAGCCAAAGCTACTTAAACCAGAGGGCTGATGTTAAGCCAAGTGTGACACAGCAGCAAATGCTACCAGTGCTTTTAAAATCAGCAGATATCTTTGATAGGTTTTGAAAGAAGATACTCTAGGCAGTGTTTCTGCAGAGAATTCTTTCCAGCTATAAAGAAAGACAGCTACACCACAGCAGTTCACATTCAGCACAAGGATTTTCTGTTTGTCATCAAATTTTTTTCAATAATGTCAGAAAAATGTGATGTTACTGAAAAATACTGGATGGACCAGATCTCTCTCCCTTTATCAAACTGTCAATGCAGCCACTGTAGTCTGTATGAGAACAGCCCTGTTACTGAGGAAAAGAAGCTACACAGACTCTTCCCTGAGATCTTCCTTATTATGGAATTCACTGTTCATCTGCATTAACAATATTGTTTCTGGCAGATTTCTAGACCTATTTCTAGATAAAGTCTGCCCTTTCTTGTAGGCAACACATGTTCAGAAGTGGAGCCTGCAGCAGCACTGAGGAGAAGGACTTGGGGGTGCTGGCTGACAGGAGGCTAAACACAACCTGGCAACGTGCACTCACAGCCCAGAAAGCAAATCATATCCTGGGCTACACCAAAGAAGCATGACCAGCAGGTTGAGGGAGGCAATTCTCCCCCTCTGCTCTGGTGAGACCCCACCTGAGTACTGCTTTCAGTTCTGGGGTCCCCAGCATATGAGAGACGTGGATCTGTTTGAGTGACTCCAGAGGAGGGGCACAAAGATGATCAGAGGGATGGAACATCTCCCGTGTGAAGACAGGCTGACAGAGCTGGGGTTGTTTAGACTGGAGAAAGGAAGGTGTGGGGAAAACTTCCAGCAACCTGCCAGTACTTAATGGGAGCCTCCAGGAAAGCTGGGGAGTGACTCTTATCAGGGAGTGCAGTGATAGTACGAGGGGTAATGGCTTTAAATTGACATAGGGTAGGTTTAGATTAGATACAGGGAAGAAGTTCTTCGCTGTAAGGGTGGTGAGACACTGGCACAGGTTGCCCAGAGCGGTTGTGGATTCCCCCTCTCTGGAAGTGTTCACAAGCCAAGCTGGATGGCGTTTTCAGCAACCTGGTCTAGCTGAAGGTCTCCGTGCTCATGGCAGGGCTGCGGGAACTAGATGACCTGTGAAGTCCCTTCCAACCCAAACCATTCCATGCTGTATTAATCCATGGTTTAAATGCTCTGGCTCCACTAATGGGGTTAACTTTTGTAGGGGTTAACTTCTGTAGGACTTCACTAGCAGAAAAAAAAAATACTGAGCTAAAAAGAAGCAGAAATTGAGTTATTAAAGTCCTTAGCAACCACTGAAACTTCCAGATATCTTCAGAAGTCTAATATGTTAAAGATACTTCTCCCCTTAACCATACTCTCACTTTGGAAGGCTTCAAGTCCTTAGACTACACCTTCCCCAAAATTCAGAGTTAGCAGCAGTCTCTTATTTTTAAATGAGATATTTCAGTGTTTACATAGTATTTGCCCTTGTAGCCTGACTATGCAATATATTAACTCTATATATATAGAGTAGCAACAACAAAAAATCCTTTCAAGATGAATTCAACTCATTAAAATAGAATATGGTGCAATCAGTTCACTTTCCTGGCACTGGTCAAAGAATTGAGTCTCAAGAAGCTGAAACAATCACTTGCTGGGACAACAAAGCACTTCACAATTAATCACCAGTGGGCTGAAGGCTAGAAATCGAGGTAGCTTATGCAAGCCTAATTTAATTAGATTTGTCAAGCTGAGGCAGTTCACATGATCACATCAGTCCTGCAGGGAGACACCCTCCAGCAGCATGCCTGCTGTCTGTAGTGCTGCAGGACATCACCAAGCTGGCACACCACGGGTTTCAGCAAGGAAACAGTTCCCCTGAGCCAGGGCACTGCTGGCAAAGAAATCAGCTCCAGACTAAAACACCTCACTAACACCTATCAGCAGATGTGTGAACTCTCCCAACTCCTCTTCCACAGTGAGAGGAGCACTGGGCAGCACAGCCAGTGAGCCTGCAGCCCTTCAGCCTGCTGAGGAACTCCCCGTGGCAGGGGACAGGACTCTCCAGGCTGCACTGCCTAGATCCCCCCTGACTCCAGCACAGCTTTCACACCCAGCTGCTCAGCTGAAGCCTAAATTTAGATATCTTAATCCAGAGCTGAATTCCACCCCTAATGAGCTTACAGTTAATCATGTATTAAAGTATACTGCCAAGCCAAGGTCTCACTCAATAGGGTTTTAGTCAGCAGCAACCCTGAAGAACTGAGTGCAATAAATTCATGAGTGCCTAAAGATCCTCTTAAGCCCAGGACTGAGCTGACAGAGCACACTCTGCTTCTTGCATTTTATTTATACAGACCCCAATGATCTCCAACAAACACACATCAATATAAATTTAATCCACTGAGCAGAAAGGAGCTTCTCAACCATGGTTTGCAGGACCAGATACAACATTTGTGATTTATTTTCAACAGGAAAGCACAATCAAGCTAATGAGAAAGCCAGACTGCTGCAGAAGTGTTGGACTGCTTGGGCTCTTCAAAGACAGGCAGTGGGTTACTATAAATATTCAGGACAATACTACTTTTAACCTTATTAAAGTTTGCTTGCTTTAAATCTTGCCACCTTGTAATTTTCATTAGTACTCAGCTATTGATTCAGAAAATACAAAGACACAGAAAACACATTTTTATACATCCTGTAAGACCTGCCAAAGACAGTAGAAAGCTCAAATACAGACAATGTTGCTTAATAGATTCATACCATTATCAGGGAGTCATTTGACTCCCATGTATGTAGTTTCAGTCCTAATCTCCTAATGTGGATAAATATAAACAAACATTTTTGTAATGCTGATGAAAAGTAATTCAAGAGCCATGGGTTGGAAAAACCAACCAACAACCCCCATAAGCCTGACCATCAGCAGCTATTAAGGACTAAAAAAACAAATGTAAGAGAGTTAACCCTTTAAGACAAAATGTTTTAAACAAAATTTGCTAACTTTAAGTGGTTAATTATTCAATGTCTCAGCAGCCAGAATTTACAAATCCTTATTAACCTCTCATTATAAAATTCTCAGCTTGAAATGAATGAGCAAACTCTTTAAACCACTGATTTATGCCAGTGAACCAGTACCCAAGTGAAAAGCAGAGCACCAAAACATGAAAAAATGTCACTTAAAAATAGAATAGCTTTTGTGAGAGGCATTGTGAAAAGTAGGTTCTGAACAGACACTGTTCCACAACCTTGAACACACACACACACACACTTCCGTGATCTTGCCAATTAATTTACTACATGCCTCACGCAGACTCCAAAATGTATTTCAAATAAAAAGATGAGGACAGAGGCACAACAGATTTGGAATTTAATGAACTGAAAGATGATGCTACAATTTTAACTTTGTTTACATTTTTTCTGCTGAGACTCACTATTCTACCTGTGTCTTCCATGTAGCTCGTTACTCCTGTTGCACTTAGAAGCAGACCACAAAAAATCCAAACCCATACTCTCCCTGTCTTTCCCCAAAAAGTGGCATAAAAATTGTCTGCTGCAGGCACCAAGACACCTCTGTCCAACATTTTACTGATAATCTAGTCAATGAAGAGATTTAATGTTGTAAAATGTCAGTAGAGAACTTATTCTTTTATAATCTAAGACTCTGGATCTGAATTTATTTTTTTTTTTAAAAAGTCTGTCTACCTTTGTTACCTACAGATCTGAACTGTGAAGATGCATCAAAATTTTCCTATGAAAACTGGAGAAAACTCCACATTTTCCAAATCAACAGCAAGCTGTTTGGTCATGCTACACACTTCTCACCCTTTTTAAACCTGCACTATTGGAAGAGAAGGTCCATTTCTTCAGACCCATGCCTAGGTAACCAGCAGAATACCACAGGCAGATAATGCCTGACTCTTATGGTTCTCTTTCTACTACCCCCACCAAAAAGATCAACTAGCCATTGTTTTCCTGGAACCAGAATTAGATCATGGAATACATTTTGTGGTACAATGACTAACTGCTTTATGAGGAAGGACAAAAAAAAAAAGGCTGATACTTGTTGAACAAGCAGTTTAGTTTAGTACTCCAAGAGCAGCAGCAGAGCCCAGCATGAGACAGATGAGAACTCTCAGTGCAGACTCAAACTGGGTGAGCAGACTCCAGCTACATGCTTGGTCTGATGAACACCTCTTACTTGCTGAAGACATTCTGCATATCTTTGCTTACAGAAATTATACCACAATGAAAAGCTGTCAAATTAATCTTTTAAAAGGATCTCCTTGTGGATTCTGACCGATGACTCTATGGTTTTATAGCGTACTCTTATATCCCATATCTTCCCCAAGCCATGAGCTATTTTGCTCATCACATAACCAAAACACTGGGCAACATAACAGAAGGGTGAAGAGGAACACATTCTTCTGCCTTTTTCCCCATTTTGTCTGGACAGTAATGCACAGAACCATTCAAAATAAAATTACATGTCTTGATAGACAACACAGTTACCAATTCATGAATGACTTGAAGGTGAAGAACTAGGTGCAAGATGTGTGACCTTCTGCATGAATTATCTTCAGTACATGCCAACAACCACACTGAGATCAAGACATATGATTTTTGTGGTGTGACAGAACTTTGCAATATAAAAGAAAAAGGAAACAGTGTCTTACAGGAGAGGGAAAGAACCCACTTAGGAAGCCACAAGACTTAAGCAGCATAACAAATGGGCCCTTTCTAGTCTGTTGCCTTTTTTATTAAGACAAGTGTTAAGTTCTGTAGTTCAGTTGTACTAGTTCTCATGCCTCTTCTTCCTGTGGTTCTTAGCAATTACAGTTGTGTCTACTTTTACAAGGACTCCTAAGAAAGAAGGACTGTAACTGCTGGTCTGTCAGTACAAATACCAAAATTAGTAAAACCAACAAAATCAGTGTGCACATGCATGCCTGAAGCCCTTTAATCATAATGACAAGTCAGACATACTGAGTGTATCTCAGCTAGAAAGGTAATTGAACTTTCAACTGTTTTCAGTAAAGCATTTCTGAAAAAAAGAAAAGTCTCCTCCCCATACAATTATGTAGGATACTTCCTTACTACAACATAATCTTTTAAGAAAATAACTTCATAATTTATACATAGATTTTATTTCTTTTTGTTCTACTAGTTGCAAGTGTACCAGCTTAAAACCACTTTGTTATAGTGCAATACATGTTGGTAAGGTGTATTGTTTAAATTCTTTTATGTTATAGCACACAACGTTTACTCTAAATAATAATTAGCATATAAAACAGAAGACTTTTAAAAATTAACTTCATAACCCCTAAGTTAGTTTTTATAAAAGTTCCTCTGAAGTGCCAGAGGGCACTATAGACACTTGCTGAAAACAAGAGATACTACAAAGAAATAACTCAATTTCTCCATTCTTATCTAAATAAAGGACAAGACTTTTCTACATACGGTTCCAGAGAGCACATCATGAGGGCAGCAGTTGAGGAGGTGGCTCTTGCACACTCTGTCATCACTGAACTTGATCCTCTGACGGGTCGTGTCACCTGCAATAGAGAAGCCAGCACATGGCAGGTTAGAAACCTGGGGACACCAGACAGGTCCTGCAGGTTACATGCAAAGCGTTAACACTGCCCTGTCACAGGGTGAAGGTCTAGGGAGACTAGAGCTTAAAACACTGTGTGCTTCTTTGCCAAGTAACACCAATAAGTGCTTTAATGCTTTATAATGCTATTTAAAAATCATCTCACGCTTCCCCTGCAAAAATGCAGCGTGAGAAGTGCTTGAAACCAGAAAGACAGCATTAGCTCAAAACCCCTCTGCTAGGACAGCACTCGTTAACGAGCTAGTAACGTTCTGCTTGGGTTGGGCATGAAAGAGTGAGGTGTTTCTATGTGACAATTAGCATATAAAAGCAGCCTCGTAAACACAAAATGCAACACTTTGAGTCTTCACCAAATCCCACCTGATACTCATTTTATGATTTTGCTCTTGGATGCAGTGCACCCTTTTACTTCTGATGGGAGCAGCATGAAGAGTTGGCAGAAGAATGATTTCAAATGCTTACAAACCTGAGAAGTCCGTCAAGCATATGGACATAGCCTGTATGCAAAATTATTTTACAGATGTTTGCATATCTCTGTATCATAAGCCTTTTTTTTTTTTTCTTTTTTTCTCTTTTCTATATGCTGTTTGTTGGGCTGGGAACATCTGACATTGTATCTTCCTGGTGGCAGGTTGTAGTTCCTGCATCAGCAGAAGCATCAAGCCGCCCACAGCCTGAGTCCAAATGCCAGTTTAAATCACCCCATCCCGGAGCAAGACCTGAAGTCTTCAGAATAATGCAACCAGCTGGTATTTTGGGGTGAGGGTGGGAATTCGCTTTCCTTCAAGTCATAACACAATCATCACTGTTTGAGATTTGGGAGAGTTCACTGCTGTGGCTCTCCTGGTGTTAAGGCACAGGCATGATAAAACACCATCTCTCAGGATGTTGTTTTGTTTTTTAAAACATAACTTTAAGATCTCTTAATTGTTGAAAACCTACTGGTGAATTACTGAAGCAAGGAAGGCTGCTGGAATTAAAAACTGGCAAATCAATGAGTTCAGTTAGCAGCCTCTTCCATTTCATCAGACATTTTAAAGAGTGTACATACATTTGACAGTTAAAAAGTTTGGGTTTTTTTTTGGCTTCATGACCTCAAACACTGAATTTTTCATCCATTAAACAATTCAAGAAGCCAAATTCATTACTGAGGTAACTACAACACAGGGGAGTAAAAAAACCCAGATGTTATTAGTCAAGTTTTTCTTACTATTACATAACCAGATTTTACAGTACCAGTCCTATGCATAGGATGCTAATATATAACATTTTCAGATGGGCCAAGCTTCAGATTATTAAACAAATAAAAGTTCCCAAAAACACCACATGCTTAATTTGCCTGTGGGACACAACATTTAAAACCTGTAACCCACAGGCTAAAGAGCTTCAAAGCAGTTCAACAATAGGTTTTCCAGGGCAACCTTACTGCTTAGTTATACTTACACGTCTAAAAATTTAGAGCAATCCCCTTATAACCATGCCTGCTACTGCAGTAAAGAGTTTTTCTTTTTTTTTTTATTATTTTTTTAGGAGGTGGATCCATTTTTTTTAAACACATCACTGCGTTTGTTCCACATTCATTAACACATCTGAAAAGTTATTGATAACTCACGGCTCGGCGAATGCGGGGCCTTTCTGACACTCCCTTGCAGATTGATGTAGGCAGGCAAAGATACATTGAACCTTTATAAATAAAACAAGGGGCCAGATTGTTCAGTTTGTATAGAAAAATAGACTCTGCCAGCAATTTCAATACAGCATCTAGAAACACATGTTGACTGTAAAGATTCTTCTATATAAAGACACATGAACAAAATCAAGAAAAGTATTTTAAAAAATACTAACAGCCTAAGAGCGGTAACCTATCAGAAGTCAACGAGTTATCAAGACCAGAAAATTGCTGAAAGAATCATTGTTCCTCAGGTAACGTTGGCAAGCAGGATTTTCACAGACTCACACACGTCAACATCGAGCTGTGGCTTTTTCCACCCCTCTGCCACAGCCAGGAACTGACACTACAGCTCCAACACAGTCAGTCTGCTGTCATTAGAGTGGCTAGCATGATAATCAGTCACTACACTGAGGTAAGAAAACACAGGAGAGGAAAAAAAAAGGGGTAGTAGAAACCAATCAATGGCAGCCTCAAGAACACTTTCCACATTTGCATTTTAAACATGAGTTCTTTCTCTGCTGTGCCTTTCATCCAGTGTTTAAGAGGCTTTCAGAAAGGCTCCCCCCCACAAAACACTCCAGTATTTACCTCTTCCCTCCTACAAAAAGCCATTTCACACATCTGCATTTCTTTTCAATCGATGCTGCTTCAGCAGGTAAGGTTTAGCAAAAAGAAAAGGTGTCATACACGATGTCCTAACAATCACTGAATTCTGTGTCCCTCTGGCAGCTCCTCCCTGAGCCTGACAGCCTCAGAAGAAAACGCTTTTATTTCTTCATTAATTTTGTGAGCCCTAATATCCCTAACTAGCGCAGACCTGTTGGCAAAGACAGCAGATGTGTTCTGCTGCTGACCCACAGATGAATTCCCTTGGGTAGGTGGTGACCTAGAGTCTACATGGGTTGCTGAATAAAACCTCTGGATACAGCAAAGGAGACTTCTGCAGGTGCCTTCTAAGAACTCAGCCAACAGGAACAGACAGACATGGTTCTGAAGTCAAGGCTTCAGCAGCACTCCAGATAACCAAGACACCAATTCTCTTTGTCAAACTGTACCTGGGTTGATACACCTTTTGTATGGTCGGACAATCAAATGAGTGCTAAATGACACTTATGAGTATTAAAAAAAACAAACTAAAAAATTCTGTATTCTGCAAGCAGAAAGTAATACCTATAGGTAGCAAATGGCCGAAGTCATCTATATTTTTGAAGTGTCCCTTGTTACAAATGCTTAAAGGATACTATCATTGATATTTCAGATCTTAGTACAAGTTCTATTATAATAGGTAAATAATTAAATTAGCTGAGAATAGCAACTTATTTAGCCCTGCCTCTGAACAAGAGCAGAGTATTCAACTACTTGATCGTTAGGACTCATGCTCATTAAAGAAATCAAATTAATTTACCAGGGCATTACAAGAGTCAACATCAATTATTATAAGCCATCCCTGTGTTTCCAATTATATTTTCTCCATTAAAAAACCCCAACATCATATGATTTATAAAATTTAGATGGAGATACAGAAAAAATCAGTTAAGCTTTCCTCAAGAAGCAGAAGCTTTAGTTTTACTTAAAGTACCCAGCCTGAACCACATTTCCATAAAAGATTGCTTTCCAGATGAATGGAGAACCTTGAAACAGAATTGAAACCAATCAAGGAAAAAAGCATCAAAGGAATTTCTACACTTGCACATCTCATATCCTTTCTGAGCATAAGAAACCTGTACCCTAGAAAGGCAAATACTGAAGGTGACAGCAGTAACTGTTTCCTAAAGGAAGTGCTCTAGTTAGTATTGAAAATGCTGACTACAAAGGCAACATCCACGTCCAAGACTGAAGTGTGCTGCTGCTGAAGGACACAACATGCACTTGTACTACACAATCCACTTGGGACTGACAAGCCTCCAGACAGTCCCCACAACACCACTCCTGGTCAGTGTATTTTAACTGCAGAGCAGCAGGAAAAGCGCTCAGGTCTCACCAAGAGTTACCATCATGGCATGCTATTAACAATGATCTATTTGATCCAGCATCTCTTACTATTCCCATGTATCCTAAAACACTCCTCAGAACGATCCCCTCCTTGTGCACTGATGAAGATGACCCTTTACAATCCAGCTGCAACCCCTAACCACAGGCTCAGGGTGCAACCCATGCAGAAAACAACATGCATTTTCCTTCTCATGCTGTTGACTTCCTGCACGAAGCTCCATCAACCCAAACTGGTCAGCTTTCCACCCAACGTTTCAAAGCCTGAGTCCCAAAATGCTGGCAAGGGACTCCGAAAGCTTCGCTCCCCAAGATCTACCAGCTGGGTGGAGTGTTGGGTTAAAGCTGTGTCCAATTTCAGCAGCAGAGCCAGCCCTGCACAGCCAGTGCTCATCAGCAGCAGCTAAGGGAGGCTTCTGCAGGCACAGCACACCCTGCTCCTGCTCCACACCGACAGCTCCTGTCACCATCACTGGCTGCATCTTTACCACAGCACCTTCAGAGCAACACAGCTCTGAGCAGGATTGCTTCTGGCTTATGCCACGACTGAATTAGTACTTGTCAATCCAGAATATAACGAAGCCATTTTTACCTAATGCATTCCAAGTGGAACAAACCTAGGGATGGTTTACTATCAGCTATGAAGATGGACATTTCTTTGCAACTGCCACTTCATACGCTGTCCTAATTCCAGAGGAGAAAAACTCTGAAGTCCTTCACTGTTGCCCTCATTTTTGAGGACTAAAGTACCAAAACTTTACAGCAAAGCCAGCACACGATACACTAAATCCATACAATTCACTAAACGTGACTGTTCTCTCAAAACCTTCTCATCACTTTCAACTAACAAAAAAATCTTTTCATGAGCTTTGTCTTGCTACTACTTTCAGACTTCTGAGCTATTATAGCTTCAACATTTTGAGTAGGTTTTGCAGAAATGTGTGTACACAAGACACTTCTTTCTTTGCTGCTGATCTGTATTTGAAGGAAGAGCTCTCAGAGGAGGCTCTTGGCTCCCTAACCTGGCTCCCAGCCTGAAGCTAGCCAAATGGCTAGCAGTCCTCCAGTAAAGGACAACTACGTACTGAAACTTCAGACCACACACTGCCTTCCACCTCTGAGAGTAAAGCAAAGTGGAAACCAAACCTGTGTACCCTGAAAACACCAATGCCAGACCACTAGCCACCCTCACAGGGAACTCTTTGATAATCCCATATGGCAGTAGAGAAATTTAAAAGTGGGTTTCAAATTCTAGATGACACCTGTCACTAGACCAAGCGTGTTACCTCACACAGGATGACTAAGATAAGCACAGGGGTGACACTTCAAATCCCCCCAGACCAGGGGGACAGCAAAGTCACACCTCAGTAACCACTAACAAGGACAACTAAAACAGCTACTGTAAAACAGAAAAACTGATGACAACGTGAACAGATGCAAAAAGGGTATTTTAAGTTTCAATGCCAGAAAATGATCTAGAAGGAGAGAAGTGCTCTCCTAGTAACAGCTAATGAACTGGGCTAAGACGCCAAAACCAGCAGCTCAGCTCACAAACCTAGCAGGTGAATCAAAAGAGGTGCTGCCTGGCACTTCACTCATATGGGTTCTGTGAGTCTAAAGGCTTCAAAGACTTTTCTCCTAGTCACATAGCATGTTATTTCTTAGGATGCATGGGAGGACATTATCATTCCATCTAAGTCTCAAACACGTACAAATTTACCTGCCTCTGACGAAGAATCTAAGTACCTTTGCTGGATTTTTGTGTCTCTAGACTATAACCTAATTTTGATCTAGTGGCAATTATTAAAAAATAACCCAAACAAATGCACAAATCCACCACCACATTTCTTTGCAAAAGCCAAGTTTTAGCAGCCTCAAGATGTTGTGCAACCAGAGGGCCACCTGGATCTGCTCTGTGCACTATTGTGAGCAGTAATGATCCTGCTCCACCCTCTGTCTCTACCAGACTCCCCCCGGAATCCCGCGGGGAGGCAGAGCAGGTGACTGACCTGGCAGAAAATAAACCAGTTGAGCAAGATAAACTCACTTAAGAGAAAATGAGATCTTTACAATCTGGCTTTTTAGAGAAAACTTGGCAATCTTAATTCATTTCAGCTTTTTTTCTGGGAAAAAAATGAAAATCATTCCTGGGGCACTAGTATCAATTGTTAACATTTCACTCAATTTGTAAATGACTTAAATTATTTAAAACAGTTATGATTTTATTTGTAAGGATTGCTTCTGTTCTCTAGAGAATAGGGATGCCAAACACAGGGTTTACCTAAACATACTACTAAAAAAAATGTTCAATCAATTTTACAGCTGAAAAATAGTATTTAAAAAAAAAGGGGGACTCCAGCACTGCCCTGGGCAGCCTGTTCCAGCCTCCTGTCAGGAGCTGTGCAGAGCCAGAAGGTCTCCCCTGAGCCTCCTTTGCTCCAGGAAAACAACCTGGGTTCCCTCAGGTGCTTCTCAGCAGACTTGTGCTCTAGACACTTCAGAGAAGATTTTCTTCAACCTGCAGTCATGACTATTTTATTTATTTTTTTAATTTTGGCATTATCTACACCAAATCCTGTTTTCCACTTCTTGTCAGAGAAGTGTGCAAGGGAATTTTGAATTAGGCATATTAAAGGTACTTTTAAAAAGCACTTTTTTTAATCGTAAGTGCCTTTCCAGGTAACAGAACCACACCTTCCATTTACAGAACAATATTATTGCCTGGACATGGATCTTACATATCCCAGAAGAATTCTAAGAACTGAACTCACTGGCATCTCCTGAAGATCATCTGCCAAGTCCCTTCTGCTTCACTTGCCTGTCAGCTGAGCAGAGGCAGGGGGCTGGCAGGAGGCTCCCTCCTGGCAGGTCCAGGCAGTGTCCAGCACAGCTCCAGCACACCGTGTGACCACCAGAGCACCCGGGCAAGGGAGGAAGCTGGCTGCCAAAACAAGCCACAGAGCTCGTGGTTCTCCTGCCTGCACACACAGACACCCTGGGAAAGGAGCCAGCGAGGGGCAGGCGGGAGCTGCACACCTCGGTACAGACAGCACACACTGGGCAACGTTCCTTGAGATGAGAGGGCCCCTTACCAACAGTTTGTTTTCCATGAATACTCTTACAGCTCAGTGGGTATTTCTGACTTGGTTTGACCAATACAGAACTGAGCTTCCCAGGTACTCCCAGCTTAACAACAAAACCCTAAAAACATTTCATAACTACGTCCTCTGAGCTTCTCCACTGTGGCCCCAGGGACACCAGTTATAATGAGACTGCAAAACCTTCAAAATTACAGCCTACAGCTCATCTCTAAAAGAACACGTCTGAGCATCTCGCTGTGGAATTCTCAAAACCATTTTCAGAGCACATTTCCTGTCATCTACAAATGAGACTATAAACTCCAGAAAAGCAATACAGACAATGTACTCGGGGACCACCACTGGCTTTGAATTCACCTGCTTGTTCTGGTCCCAGTGGAGCGACCAGTGTTTGATCTGCCTCTTCCAATACAGGTAAGAGTTCTAAACTTGCACATTCTAGGCTCCTTCACCCAACCCACCCAAAACACAACAAAAATGCAGAACCGTGTAAAGGAAAAATTTAAAAGGAAAGTAAATTAAAAAGCACTTTGGTAATTTTGAACAACATAAAACACAAACATGGCTCGAGAAAGATGATTTTGTAGAAACTTTTTCAACTCTGTTGGGTTCCCAGGCAGAGCAAATGCAAAGGCACTGGGGGCAAGTGGTGAAACGAGAGCTACCACCTGCCAAGGACTGAAAAAACTGCCACACTCTAATGAAAAGCTGTAATTTGCATATTACTCAAAATAGAGATATTTGTCAAAGGTGACAGGAACATAAAAAAATCAAACGGCCCCAAACCTCGATACTCTGAAGGATACCAGTATTTCAATGACCTTGAGCCTGGCCTTGAACTTAATAAGCACCAGCTCTGCAAAAAGAGATGATTTTTAATTCCTGTGCACACTTCTTTTAAATACTTCACTTGATTTTTTTTTTTTTTTAACTGGAATGGTGCAAGAGCCTCAATTCCCCACTTAACCCAGTAACAGAAGCCACTTCTGAAACAGCCTTTTCTCCTTATCCTTCCCTGCCCTGCCAACTCAGTTTACATGCTTCCTCTATGGCCTGTTAGTTTCTAACAGCTCAGCACACGTGGTTTGGGAATTACAGGGTGGGTGGAAGGGGGGGAACACAATGATCAATAAAATAACTGCTTGCTCACAGTGATAAAGGAAATCTAGGCTGAAATTCCTTCTCCTGCTTTAGATCCCAGCCACTGAGCATTTTTAAGTGGTTGTCGCAAGTAAACCACATTCCTCTTCCACCACCCTACAAAAAATACATGAATAAACTGAAACAGCCCTTCCTCTTTAAGCCTCCCGTGTAGTCTTATGCAGCTCTGAGACAGCAATCGAGGTTTCAGCCCTGGCAAGACTCGAGTTTCACACCCTTACTTTGCCAAGCACTTAAAGTACGAGCAGTCACAACAGGAAACATTAGGAAAAAAAGTTCTGAGGCAAGACAAAAACACCCTAAATCTGACCCTGCTTGATGACTGCTTACTAACAAGCCTTGCTCTGGAAGGCGATCTCTGCAGAACAGTAATTTTCCAATGAGAGGATCACTTCCCTGTTTAAGACAGCTATGAACACTTTGCAGAACTCATTCACGACATGCTGGGTGTGAGAACTAGTTACATTTATTTAAATGTGTCTTTATTTAAATTCTGGATGGATGCTAAAAAGAGCTGTCAGATCACACTACCCCAGTCCCAGCAGACGACTGGGACATACAAGGTACACCCCAGTTTCTGCACCCTGCTCCACTCCGTGCATGAAGAACAGTTAACCATTAATTCAGCACGAAGCTTCGAATCATCATGTAACACATTTGCAAGAGCGAGCACAACATAGAGAACATTTAAATACTCCCTAATTGCTGTCTACCCTCGGGTGCAGAACTCTCTCGTTTATAAATAAAATACCACACAACACAGCAGGAACGGCTCTTTTCTAACAGCCCCCAAACTAGCTGGATTAAGCCAGCTCAAACTTCCACCCTGACTGCCATGCCCCCCGACAACAATCCTGCGAAGCTTCCCGCAGTAATAATCCCCAGTTCACGGTGTGACCGCAGTGATCTGAAACCTGACTGCACAACCAGCGTCTGCCCCTCGGGATTATTGCCTCCGGGCGTTAAGCTTTTCCGTAGCTGTTGGGGCCTCGTTTGTGTTTAAAAGAGTTGGTCCACCCCGGTTAACTGTGCTCCCTCCTCCTGAGGGCAGCGGCCTTCCCCACCTGCTGACCGCGCTGCCTGGCTCGGCTCTGGACAGAGCTATAATCACACACGCACACAATAAAACCCCA
>NW_008631739.1:0-1193 GCF_000691845.1 Merops nubicus
TGGGCACACGGGGGGGTTGTGATGCTTGTGCAGGGTGACCACGGGGAGGCAGAAGGTCTGGAGGTTAGTTGTCTTTATGGATTTCAAGAGCAACATCTGCTCCATCATCTGCTGCTGGGGAGAAACCGCTGGGGAGGGAGGCACAGTTAAAAATCCAGTGTCCTTGAGGCTTCTCCAGAGGGAAAGGAAAGGAAAGGAAAGGAAAGGAAAGGAAAGGAAAGGAAAGGAAAGGAAAGGAAAGGAAAGGAAAGGAAAGGAAAGGAAAGGAAAGGAAAGGAAAGGAAAGGAAAGGAAAGGAAAGGAAAGGAAAGGAAAGGAAAGGAAAGGAAAGGAAAGGAAAGGAAAGGAAAGGAAAGGAAAGGAAAGGAAAGGAAAGGAAAGGAAAGGAAAGGAAAGGAAAGGAAAGGAAAGGAAAGGAAAGGAAAGGAAAGGAAAGGAAAGGAAAGGAAAGGAAAGGAAAGGAAAGGAAAGGAAAGGAAAGGAAAGGAAAGGAAAGGAAAGGAAAGGAAAGGAAAGGAAAGGAAAGGAAAGGAAAGGAAAGGAAAGGAAAGGAAAGGAAAGGAAAGGAAAGGAAAGGAAAGGAAAGGAAAGGAAAGGAAAGGAAAGGAAAGGAAAGGAAAGGAAAGGAAAGGAAAGGAAAGGAAAGGAAAGGAAAGGAAAGGAAAGGAAAGGAAAGGAAAGGAAAGGAAAGGAAAGGAAAGGAAAGGAAAGGAAAGGAAAGGAAAGGAAAGGAAAGGAAAGGAAAGGAAAGGAAAGGAAAGGAAAGGAAAGGAAAGGAAAGGAAAGGAAAGGAAAGGAAAGGAAAGGAAAGGAAAGGAAAGGAAAGGAAAGGAAAGGAAAGGAAAGGAAAGGAAAGGAAAGGAAAGGAAAGGAAAGGAAAGGAAAGGAAAGGAAAGGAAAGGAAAGGAAAGGAAAGGAAAGGAAAGGAAAGGAAAGGAAAGGAAAGGAAAGGAAAGGAAAGGAAAGGAAAGGAAAGGAAAGGAAAGGAAAGGAAAGGAAAGGAAAGGAAAGGAAAGGAAAGGAAAGGAAAGGAAAGGAAAGGAAAGGAAAGGAAAGGAAAGGAAAGGAAAGGAAAGGAAAGGAAAGGAAAGGAAAGGAAAGGAAAGGGAAAAGGAAAGGGAAGGGAAAAGGAAAGGAAAGGGAAAACAAGAAGGGGAAAAAAGGGAAGGGGAAAAGGAAAGGAAAGGAAAGGA
>NW_008631740.1:0-17670 GCF_000691845.1 Merops nubicus
CTGCTCGGCCCTCCGAGGGGTGCTGCGGGACCCGCGTGCTTTGCACCCAACGGCTGTCCTCTAAGCAAATGAGGAGCGCAGTACGTGTGCTTTCACTCTTAGCAAGGCAGGAAATAAGCTTAAGATTTATAGCAAAGTGTGCCACTGAGAGACACCGTTCAGTATTCCCGAAGAACTCGTTTATCTGTATCTCTGTACGTTTACAAAAGCGCTACTGATAGCCGGAATGATGTGCGATAGCAGAGATGTAGAAAGAAAGCCCTATCGCAGTAAATACTCGGTAATGTTTAAGTGATTTCACAAGGAGCGTGGTGAGTTCTGTGATTAAGAAGATTTCTAGGCGTTTAAATTACAAAGTGAGCATTATCCCGAGTCTGCTTCTCTAGGCTGTAGGAGAAAGATACATGTATAACAAGACGACAGAATGGTCTCCGTTAAAATTTTCTCTCACAGGTACATTGACAAAGTTATTCTGAGTTAATATATTGTGGGTATGTTTCGTTTGTTAGGGTGTTTTGTTCGTTCGTTTGTTTGTTCCCCATTTAATGCATGCAAATTGAGTAGGACTAAGTATAATGAAGAAGAAAATCAGTGTTTATTTAAGGTATTTGATCTCATCGAATGTCAAAACTTCACCGCTGTAGCGATTCTGTATCTCTACAAGGAAATATTTAAGAAAGTCGCCTGCTTCACCTGGTCAGTAGGTGTCTGTGGTAGCTCCTTTTTAGGATTTTTGTATCAATTGACCATTGACTCTAAGACCATTTGGAGAGGACTAAGAAAATTGAATCCACTCATCTTCTGCAGGGTAACAGCCTGCTAGCCAAAGTAAGAGCCACTGGGAGTAGGCTACTGATGGTGAGCGGCGACCAAAGGGAGTGGTAAAACCCCTTTCAATGCAGTATGGATCTGAAATTAAACTTGGGCGCCAAATACTGAAAAATCAAAATTTAGATGAGTTAAGCCTACAGATCTACACAAAATGAGTGAAGAACAGATTGTACTTGGGAGAAATACAGTACTGTACCAAGGCAAGGTGACTCCTGCATGTAAAACCTTCTTCATTTGCTCCTCACAGTTGCTTTTATACATTTGATCCATTTAATAAGACACCCTCTTTTTTTGGTTGTTTACACCGTCTGCAAGACGTGCAGAATATACCCTGTCAAAGGTAATGTAGTAATTTTGTGAGGTAAAAATACTACTAAAATATTATAGTTGAACTAGATTCTAAGTCGTAGTACTTTTATTACACTTTTTAAAATTTGCTGTTATCAGCATTTTACCAATACAGGAGCTCTAAGTAAAACTGAGAACAGCATGGCATTTAAATTCTTTATCCTGCTGTGGAGAACAAGACAGACAGCATAAACAGTGAGTTAAATTTGAGTTCCTAGACTTGCACTGTACCTGCATATCAACAGTTTCTCTTGTCTCCCAGTCTGGCAGCACCAAGCCAAATCTTAGAGGCACCTGTAGGAGGAAGACCGTCCAGGGTCACAGAAGATGCTGAGTTTTCTGACCACAAGTCCACTGAAGTGTCCCTGTTTCATGGGACAGGATGCAGGTGCCAGGTGGCAGTGGCAGGGGGACCAGGGGAGGGAAGACAGCAGCCCATAGCCACCCTAGGTGTGCCAACTTTTCAAGAATACAAATGATTGTCTTTAAGTTAACAATATTATTTGGTCCATTGAAGCTAAGCATCCACCTGAATGTTTTTATAGATTATAAACTTGGTGATCAGCATCCTTTAATCCTGAATTTTAATATCAAAGCATGAATTCTGTAATCTGCTTGCTGAGGATGCCAGCAGGATCACTGCAGGTACTTCACCTGTCAAATGGATGGCATGGTAGAAGAAGGTCTCTTAAGTACGTCAGATTTTGGCTTTTTTTTCAATTTGATGGAACAGATGTTAATGTGAGATTGAAGTATTCCAATTTTATTACGTAAAGTATTCATTATGAGCATTGCACAAACTTTTATGGCTACCACTAACAATTTTTCTATCTGCATCACTTAGGAAGTTCAAAAAAAAAAAAAAACAAACCAACAAATATCAGAGATACAAAACTTTAGAATAAATGTGAACAAGGAAACATTTTCCATAGCTTTAGTGTGCATTCATGGATTATTGAACTTTATACATTGCCATACTTATATTTTTACATCTTGCCCATGCAATTCCAATAACAGTTTAAAACAAATTCTTATTTATTATAAAAGAATCTTGACCTTTTGGTGAGACTGAGAAGTGCAAAGAGCAGAAGGTGTTTTGAAATGGAAATGTGAATGTTAGAGGAGAGGCATTCTGACTTAATCTAAACCTGAACTCTTTGTGAACAAGTACAACAAAGGTGACCTGGTGCTGTCACAAAACCAAAATCTTAGTGTGGCAGAGGTTGGGTTTTTTTTCTGTGTTTTTTGTTTATTTGGTTGTTTGGTTTTATTTTTCTAAATAGAAGCGGTTAGTTTCAGTTTGGTATCAATATATCTTTCTCTTCAGTACTCTTGGTTCTTCCCATAAAACTTTTTGGGAATTTAATGTTTTCCTTTTAATGAAAGCAGATGAGCCTCATATCTAGGAGTATTTAGAAGCTGTTGAAATAGGTTCCTGAGCCAGTAGACTCTTCAAGGAAACTGATGCTTTGTAGGCTTATCAAATCATGATTTTTAATGCAAACATAACTGTACTATCTACTTTTTAAGGTAGAAACCTCTTGTACTGTAAATATCACAGTAACAACTGGTGCTTTCTGAGCGCTCTTAACAGACAACGTGAAAATGCTGATGATGCATAAAAGTCTTGAGAGATTCTTGAAGTCTTGACTCAGAATTTCAGTCAGGGCCCCTTAAACATTTTCAGCAGACACTGAAGTAGAAAATACCTGTGTGAGCTCCTTACTTCAAAAGATTTCCTCCATTTAAACTCTGCTGTATGCATTCCTTTCACTACCGAGGTGACAGGACTTGCTTAAGGCATACATTTTTTTTATTTTTAAATACAGTCAAACACTTAATTCCTCTCCTGTTTCAAGGTGAGAGAGCCTGTGTTAAATGCCTTCCCAGTGAGGGCATATTCTCAGGCTGATTTACTGAGCATAAAAACATAAATGAGATGAAATGTAAGGAGTAGAGCATGTGTGTTTTAGATTTACAGAAGTGTGCCTTTAATAGCTGTTTGAGGCAATATTAAGAAGTGTTTATGTGTAAACAGTCTCCAAGGTCATTGATGTTAAGCTGACAGGGAACAACAAAATGAGGCAAGGAATTAATTTATCTTTGCTCCTTGACTTGGTACTGATTTAAGAGTTGATCCAGTAACCTGGATTAACTAACCTGTATTATTCAAAAACGAATAACGATGACTTAGCCTCTCATCTTTCTAAGAGACACTGAAGTTGCTGGTGGCTCCCTTGCAGTGCTTTGCCAGGAGCTGTGGTGGTTCAGGAGGCCAGCCTGTGGAAGCCAGGTTGTCCCTAGGAGGGAAAGGGCAGAGAGATCCTGTAGTGGCTGCCACTGCCTCTGTGCTGCCCATGGCTTACAGCTTCTGACTTGCAAGGAAGGAGGACCAACACCCCATCTGACAGGGGTCATAGGAGAGCCCAGAAGTTAAGGAAAACAAAACAAAAAACTGCCTGGGATTTTAAGGAGTGTGTTCTTCCTCCCTACAGCACCCTGTGCGTCCAGTATTCCCATTTCTCTGAAACCTTAACTAGCTCTTAGTCTTGGGTCATCTTATCAAAGACTTGTCCTTGTAAAATGCCATAGAGTTTTGTACTCGCAACAGTGAGGATGATGTCATGTTTTCAAAGAGCTGGCTATGGATTGGAGGTATATATGCAAACAGCCAAGCCTTTATTTGTTTTTCATTTAAATTTCGTTTGCATGGGCATCTGGTAGAATCTGAAACAGTTTGAGATATGCTTTAATAATATCTCAGGGGTAAAGGACAAGGGTCCTATCTGCCAATCCATATTTACGTAGGTAGCTACTGGGAATTTTGAGCCTGGACGTTGGAATTAGGTTATCAGTAGTAGCTTTCTGTTTTCATAACTGGCTTTAAAACATAACAAATCACATATTGTAATCATTAACAGCTCTACCGTGTCATGTCTGCATAAAATATATGACTGTATGCATAAGACATAAAGTGCACATAAATTATACTATAAAGTAATTAATAAATTATGTAAAGATAATACACAGACTATAATTGATGCATTCAGTGCATTATACTGAAGTATCATCCTGCCTGTCTTCTTAAAAACATTACCACAGTGCATCTAATTGAACTGACTGCAGATGAATTTCAGGGCCTTTCCTTTTCCCCAACTCACCTGCCAGCATACTTGTTTTAGCAACATCTTGTTTTTCAAGAAGATTTTCTGTTCCCTTTTGCTAGGTAAAAAACACAAATAGAAGAAAATTGGTTATGCAAAGTAAAGACAGCATCAACGTATTCCTTCTGTCAAAGATGCTTCATTATTCAATTGCAGTTGAGTTTGTAAAAAGCCATCGGTTCCATCATATAATTAGGCACTTAGAGGGCCTTTTTTTTTTTTTTCCCTTTAAATTTGGCTATGAGCCTCTATTCAGCAAAACATTAAGTATGTATTTAGCTTTAGATACATTATTTATTCTGCTGAAGGCATTTCAGCATTGAAACTGATCTTTTAGTTGGTGCGTCAAAGCCTTACAGACGAGCGTGAGCTTTTTGATTAGAAAAGATCAGTCACTGCCATGGGATTCTGCTGCCACTTCCTCACCAGTGTTGTGAGGATTCAGTTGCTGTCTCTGCTCTCTAAATGACAAGCCATTACTCAGGCGTGCATATGACCTCATGGTTTCTGTAAACCAAAACCAGTTTGCCTTTCTGTATAAATGAGAGAAAGAAGGAAAGCATGAGATGGGTAGCGGAAGATCAACACATCCTGCTTTGGAGAACCAGGAGGGCCTGTGCACTATGATATATGTTCCTCTTGCTCAGCTCTTTATGGATCCAACCTTGAGGAACAAAGCAGGTTCATATGTGCACTTCTATATATATCTATATACTCAGATTTTAGAAAAGATGGCAGAAACCATTAAATAGCCTCAGTTTATTCCTTCCTTGCCAACAAGGCAAGTGTAAACCTTTGCTTTGAAATTAAATTAGCCCCACCTTGCACATCTTCAAGACAGTAGCCCTACCAGACTGCCTTTGCCCAACACTGTCTGTCCTAAATAAATCCCCTTTGCTGGATAGCCCATACTCAAACGTTGGCACAGACTGGTGGGCAAAGCAGCATACCAGGCTGCAGCTGAGTTGTGGAGAGTGTGGCCCAAGAGCTACAACAGTTTCTTTTTTAGCCTGTGGGAGGAAGGTATTATCATAACAGGTGTGAGGTACCATATGTTGCCCTTTGGGCTTTTATAATGGTATTGTATGGTTTGTTTACATGTCTGAGTTCTGTAGCACCTTGACTTATTATACGTCTTTTTCAGGACACGGTTTTCATCTCTCACAGATATAGACATTCTTATTGTGTGGCCCTGTGAATATGAAACTAGCATCTAGTCCAGAAAGGAAAAAAAGCAAAACAAAACAAACAAAAAAAGAAAATACCTTTTTTTAGATTTCTTCTCTCAATTCACAGTTGTATACTACCTATTCTTGGCCTTTACATGTGCAACAGACAGATGACTTTTTATGCTGGGTTTTAATGTATTTTATCCACTGTAGTACTTGTTTTACTAGAAGCCTGTAATGACTTTGTGAGCTGTGAAGAAAGACAGTTAACACATTTCCATTTGAATGCCCATGTGGTACCCACAGGCTGCAGGCAGACATCTCTCCATACCCAGATGTTTACTTTGTACCTGTGAGCATACAGGTAGGTTGTTGAACCTTGAAAAGTCCAGGCTCCGTGCTTGGACTGCTTCTCTGTGAAGGCCTCTTAGACTAACTGCAGCCAGAGAGCTGACACTTTGGATGTCCATGTGAGTGCTTCAGCATCCCTGGGTTACTCCAAACCTTGCTCAGCTATTCCCAGTTTCTCATTCATGGATCTTTGGGACCTCTCGGAGCTCCTGCCTGAGCTCTGGTGGAGTTCTCAAACCAAGAGCTGCCCTGGGTCATCCAGTCCATACTGCAGGAGTGTCCATGTTGCATCAGACCTTGTGCAAAAAATGGACAGGGATACACCTGTGGGAGTGTGATCGACTGTTGACCACCACTACACCCAGTAACCCACTGGTCTGGATGTTCCACTGGGAAACAGTTGAAGAGTTGGTTCAAGTACCTGCTCCAGGAAATACAGATTTATTTAAAGTGATACAGCCTCACTGTGGGGTACATATGGTGCCTTGGCACTTGATTCAGAGCTGGAATGTCTTTGGGGTGACTGGGCATCTGGAAATCACAGAATGTTAAGGGTTGGAAGGAACCTTGAAAGATCTTCTAGTCCAACCCCCCTGCCAGAGCAGGACCACCTAGAGCAAGTCACATAGGAATGCTTCCAGGCGGGTTTCAAATGTCCCTAGAGACAGAGACTCCACAACTCTTCTGGGCAGCCTGTCCCAGTGCTCTGTCACCCTCACCATGAAAACGTTTTTCGTTGTGTTTCTGCGGAACCTCTTACGCTCTGGCTTGCACCCATTGCCCCTTGTCCTGTCATGGAACATCACAGAGGAGAGCCTGGCTCCATCCTCCTGACACTCGCCCTTTACATATTTATAAACATTAATGAGGTCACCCCTCAGTCTCCTCCAGGCTAAAGAGACCCAGCTCCCTCAGCCTTTCCTCATAAGGGAGATGCTCCACTCCATAATCATCTTTGTGGCTCTGGGATGGACCCTTTACAGGCAATTCCCTGCTTGAAATGGGGTATGGTGCTGGAATGCCCAAACTCCCTTTCTATGGACATTACCCTTTTTTCATTATTTTTATGTGGACTGGGAAGAGAGACATACAGCAATACATAAAAGAAGTGCTTAAACAGGACAGGGCATAGAGTGCATAGGTGCCCCCTTGGAAGACAGGACTGTGGTATTTCCCCTCAGGGACAGGGCTGGCTCACACAGCTCCCTCATGGCTACCAGTACAATTTAGAAAGCTCAGCTGACCCAGCCCATCTTTGTCACTGCTAAACTACAGAGCTCTTCAGAAATCTGATTATATTTTAAATCCTAGATTATAAAGACCTATAGGAGCAAAGCAGAAATGTTATACATTTAGAAGTAAAAATCCAGAGTATTAAACTACAAACTGTATGACACATGATAATATCTATGCAGCAGAAACTGTAGCATGGGTTTCCCCAGCCATACTAGGTATGGATAAGAGCCTTCCCTTCTGTAGAACTGAGTATATTTTCATTTCTTCAGTATCATGTTTCTCTGTGCTTGCTTATGCAATAATGCAAACATATTAATTATTAATAATTTTGCTTTGTGGAAGAAGTAAATTTCATCTAAATATTGAAGGAAGATCAAGGCTCTCTCGAGGCACAAAGGCTCCGACTGTATCCCAAGCGTAAAGAGTTTCTAGGACTGCAGAGATGTGGTAAACCAAATCCTCACCAAGCAGCATTTGACTGCTGCTTCTTTTAGCTCTGTCTCTGGGAATATCTACACGAGTTTTATTCATTTGGCCCACAAACCACATGCTTAGAAGGAGAAAGGAATCCAGCTGGGGGAAATCTCCTTCGTTGCTGTCCAAGATCACTCCATCAGCAAAGGGGGTCAGTTCTGTAATGATGGAGCTGGGAAGCAAAGGCATCATAAAAGAGCTGGTCAAAACCATGCCAGATAAAAATGGAGCATCTGCAGAAGACTGTCATGAAATTCATCATCAGGCACCCTCAAGACAATGGGCAGAGCTTCCTGCCACAGCAAACATCTGAGGGGTAGAAGGAGTGTTACTTGCCCAGGGGCATGCGTGTATTTTGAAATAATCCCTATCCACAGCTCTGATGGTTTCTCTTCATAAGCCAAAGATAAAAAATCATAGAGACTACAAAAACATCAGCTCTGCTAAGAGCTCTGCTGCTGGTGAACTGAACCTCTGTAGTGTTTTCAGGGAGGTGTTACTCAGACAGGGGCAGTATTAGAGATGCTCTGCTTCTGCTGCAATGTGTTAAGTTTTGCCCCTTTGCTCAGCAGGTGTCTGTCTCCTGCAGGGTGCTTAGGTGCTGCAGCCTGGCCACTGGTTGTGAATAACTTTCCCATTGCACAAGCAGGCACCTCCACTGGTTTTGAGTAGCTACCACTGTCTGCTTTTCCACTTGGAAAGCTATTAATCCATTTAAATCTTGGCTATTTTGTGTTTCTGTGGTGAGCTGCTTGTAATTTGCATGGTAGTGGACTCCACTGAAGATGATGTGTAAACTCAGACCTAAATTAAAGACCTGGGAAAATCTGTTTGAGTTGTCTGATTTAGGTACTTTGCTGTCCAGGGATCTCCATTGGTTGGGATGATTTAACACCAGGCAGGCTGTCGCTAGCCACGCAGGAAAGCATCTTGTACTAAGTGAAACTACTGAGAAGCTATACTTATCTACACTAGCTATATTTATCTAGATTTTCCAATTTCTAGGCTGTTTTGACCCAATATGAAGCAGCAGCCATCTAAATGCTGCACGTTTGAATTGCTGTACATCTGTTGGGTCACTGAAACTTTCCTTTGACGACTCCCAAAATAGTTATCTTCGTAACGCTCGCATTCTGACTGGAGAAGTAAAAAGGGTAACCTCAAGAACACTTTAAGCAATTTCCATCTAAACTGAAAAGACCTTGTGTTACAAGAAACCACAGGATTGTCTGTCATGACTCGTTGCAGAATAAGATGTCTCAAACAACGAGAATCCCCAGGCACTTTGTCCTCTCCAGCTACCCCAATGGAGCACCAGAAGAGGAAACCTACAATAACCTCCAAACAATTCCAGACACCACTGAGCAAATGGAGCTTAATATCAGGTATCACGTCACATTAATAATCCTTCTGTCCTCCCCATCCTTCTCCCCCCCCAAATCCAAACCCTCAGACTTTCCAGAAGACTTTGCTAAGCCAAATAATCATAGTTGATGCTATTGGAAATTGAATAGATGCGAGTGTAGATAACCTGTAGATGCCAGTGTAGATAACACTGACTATGCAAGATTATGCTGCATTAAGTGTCTAAGTTTTTATCCTGCACAGGGAGACAGATGTGGCTCTTCATTAGAACCCCACCTGTTATAGCAAGCAGCTGAGGAAGCCATTTTTACATAATTCTCTAGGCGCCTCTCACAACAAACTGATAGTGCTGCTTTGGATTTTCCTTAATCCCATACATACATTTTTTCCAGTTCAGGAGTCAGAGGCTGCCTTTCCTCCTGCCTGTGAAAATTCCATTCTTTGTTGTTCTTTTTTTTGTCGTCGGATTCACCAAATCAGGCCCAAGTTTTTTTAAGCAGATCTCTAGAATTAAGCTCTTAAGCCCACTTACTATTCAGCTGATCTCATAAACAGATCTCAGCAGAAATACAAGTTTAAATAAATATGCATAGCCATATTATTTTTATAAAAGAGAGAAAAAAAAATGATTACTCTGTAAGAGAAGCTAAATCTAATCAGAAATTCTTACCAGGAAAACGTAACCAGTTTTTGGCATTGGCATGTGCCACAGATGATGCAGTTCAAGGTTCTGCACACCCCCAAACATCCATCAAGGTCCAGAACCTTAAGGTTTTGGTCAGTTCATACCCTGGTGCCACCCATTAGCTGCACACCTGCACTGCTCCATGGAGGCTGTTGCAGTAAACCTGTTGGATGACAAAGCCAGCAGTGATGTAAGATGAAATATTTTGAAAGGTTCGATGTGAAGGATATTTCAATATTTTTACTTTGGGGGGGGGAGGGGAGGGGAGGACACGACCCAATCCAAACCAGAATTCCATTGCTTTGTATAAACAAATGAGACACCTAAAAAAAACAACATTTTTTTTTTTTTAAAGTGCCAAATATGCAGCATTTTATGAAACATCAAAGCACTTCTGTATGCATGTAAATATGAGTGTAAGATGCATAATCAATAAAACCATAAATAATCACCTTAACATTTTGCTTTTACAGTCCCAGCTTAGTCCAAATGTGAGGGGAATAGCTGTGCCTGACCTTTGCAGAGTGCTTTTCAGAGAGTTGCTGTTTCAGTGTTTTCCCCTAATGTGCACATCCCAAATGCTTTACAGCTCAGCTACCCAGATTGGCCATCAGCTGGCCCTCATTGGGGATGAATTTAACAGGACTTACCCCAGGAAGTTTGAAGACACACTGCTTCACCTGGCACATGGGTGAGTTACCCTGTAGGCACTGTCAGTCTTCACATCCCTTTAAAAATCTTGTGAGATAGACAAATGGTAACGTTTTGCTAGATAAACATTTCTGCACACAAAGTAAAAAAACTTATTGCTACTATTGCTGCTTCATACAGAACCTAAAAAACCAAAGCAGATACTGCAGCTTGTTTTACAAGGAGGAGCTTTATAATGTAAATTGTTACCACAGACTACAGCCCTTTACAATTGGTTCTTGGTATTCAACATTTCACAGTAGTTTTCTAGGCTAGACAATTAATTCTGAAACCAAACAGGTTTCAGAGCCCTGCTAAGTTGACAGGTCTTCTTCCTAAGTATTTAGAGAAATAGACATGTACACATGGAGTTTTGGGAAGGAACATACTGGAGTTTTTGGCTTTTTTGGCATTTTCAAACCTTGCTATTTTATTTGCCGTTTTTTAGAATAAATTTTCTATCCCCATGCTTTTTTTTTTAGCTTTCTTTCTTTGTTTGTTTAAATCATCAGGGTTGCTATCAGTGTTTTCCAGACATGGAATATTATTAAAAGTGTTATAAGAAGCTTTGGAAATATTTTGGACAATAACTGGACAAAGAGAATCATTGGTTATGGAAGCTGGGTATGCTCTCTCCCTTTTCTCCCACCCTTTTGTAGAGAAGTAGGTAACAGCAACACATAACTCCTGTGTAAGTGTCAGGGAGTAAAGCATATACTGCAGTACTCACTTTGTGTTTATTCCTTGGTTTCTTGGTGTCCCCTCATTGCCCTGTTTTTTTCTTGGTAGGCTGAAATTTCTCAGACAGAGAATGTCTTTACAGACAGAGCGTGCCAAAAGTCTGCAAAGAGGTAGCTGCCCACATCCCACACAACTCGGGGGGCTCCACACAGAGGGAAGGTGTCTCCCACTGCAAGAAGCTGAGGGTCTGCTCTAGGGGAAATAAGCAGCCCTGCTTCTGGTGGTGTTTCACTCTGTGTTCACCCCAGAAAAGACAGGAGGATCCTGTAGAGGCTGCCTCTGACCCTGCTGCTGCAGCAGTTTTAGTAGCCACCAGCAAAACTAGACCCTGATGTGCATTTCTGCAGGAGGACTAGACTGAATTCTCCATTTCACACTGACCTCACACACAGACATACTTGTTAGCTTTTCTGCACCATCTTTTTCTGCTTGTTATTCCTAACTAGCTTCCTTTCCTTCCCGCAGATTTGCCGGCTTCCTTTCAGGTGCATCTGCCAGAAGCTGCTGCTTGCAGCCTTACTTCTCGTTGCCTTTTGGTGGGTCATGAATTATGGACTGCAGAATTAACACAGAGAATTACAATAGGAGGTCATTGCTGGACTCTGACCACTATCATTAGCACCCAGGTGGTGGCAGTTGGTTTGTTTTTCAAATTTACACTGATAAAAATCTCTTTTATATTTAAAACCTAGGCTAGTGCTGGGTCACTGCTGTTTCATACCTTTTTTTTAAAAAAGAAAAATGTTTAAAATAAGGAGGTTGTTGCTGGATAACTGCCTGACTTGCTAGTTTTGAAATGTGACTCCAGGCGATTAGAAAGTCTGTGTTTTTTGGGGTTTTTTTTGTTTGTTTTAATGCTGTATAAAATATCTGTTTCATACAAACAAGTTTCTTAAAGAGAGTCTGGATGTGGGGGAGACAGAAGGCATGCTGGGCATCCTTTTAATTAACACTGTAAAAGCAATAGTAAAGATTAAAACCATGATACTTTTTTTAAATTGTTGCTTCAAATGTTTTGCAGTGTTATCTATTTTATTTTCAAGATTGTGCACATTAATGACAGTATCTTTTCTTGTATGGTTTGCTATCTAAGACTACAGGACAGGCTTTATCTGATTCTTATGTAGTAAAATTAGCCTATGAAATGATAGCTTACTGGAAAAAGTGGTTAGGATGAGCTAGCAAGCAGGTTGGTTGGGTTGGTACTTGAGGGCCACTCAAACTATTACTTTTCCAGAATTTTTCAGAAATCTACTAATACATTTTATATTTTTCTATGTCTTTTTGAAGTAGAACTTTGAGTTGCTCAGAACAAAACCAACAATTTGGAAAAGTTTTTTTTTTTGATGGCACATGTCTTTTTAGAAGGCGTGTGCTTAGAGGGAAATAGATGACTAAGAGAAGGTTGAGCACAGCCTACAGGATGGAAATGGTGTAGGTGTCACCCTCATGTACTCCACAGGTGCCAGGCAGTTGGGTTTCTTCTCTCTCAACAACATGCCCCAACTGTATGGAGTTTTCTCCACGTCTGGGTATCCTCCCTACCCTTTGCTGCTGAAGCTCTTTCTTTTTTCACTGTAGACAGTTGTAGACTCTCCCTCGGCGAGAGAAAACGAAAGTGCATCTCTGTGGTTTGGGCAGTCTCAGCAGAGGGGATTCCTCACTCCTGCCTGATCAAGCAACTGCTACAGTTAGGGCACTTTTGAAACAGAAAAATACAATATTTAATGGCCTGGTGATTTAAGCATTCATCTGAGAGGCTGAACTTTCAAGTCTGAATCCCTGTTTTAAATCAGACAAGTAAGCTGAACCATTCCTTTCTTCAGTGGAGACAAACCCAGTCAAGTTTAAGTGGGTTGAGGAATGTGCTTCCTGTCTTTCATAAGTGATGTCCAAATGCCATTATGATCCTAACCTTCCATCTCAAAAAATTCTTCGGGGGGCTGGAGGACCAAACAAGACTCAAGCAGAGTATTTTGTTCCATCATTTCATGTTAAAGGACTTTGAAATATCTTTGACTGGCTTGAAATGCAGCCAAACAGTATGCAAAGAAGGTATGTGGAGGATGATGGCTCCAGCATACCCTGAAGGTTCCAGCATCAGTAGCAGATGATAGTCTAGTGTTACCTTTTTTCAGAATGCCCTTAAGCTGATTTGCCCTTCATCAGCAGGTAGGCAAGTTTTTTCTAGAGAAGGAAGGTTAGCATATCTGGAACCTTAGTCTCACTCAGGCCAGAAACTGGCCAGCTGAATTGCCCATATAGCCAAAAACAAGACCAACATTTCTCAGTGAACTGATTGCTCTGTTTAACTCCATAAAAGCAGTGTGACAGAAAATAAAGTTATTATTTAGCAAAGGATAAAATTTTCCATCAAGAGGGTCTAAGGAACAATCTATGCGCGCGTAATAGAAGTGCCAGCTGCCAAACCCCTGATTTTTCCTGGCTGAATTGCTTTAACAGAACAAAATAATTTCAGTTATTTCTGGGTAAATAATCTTTATGCTCAGGAGAGCAATGCCAGGCAGGCACCTGCTGCACTGCCCGTCCAGTCTGTGAGCTGCCGGGGGTGACACCGCTTTCCCACACTCTTGCACTCAATAACCTAATGTTTTGAGGCACAAGAGAGGGGAATTTCAGCACCCAGCATGGCTGGAGCAGAACACAAGCCTCAAGGAATACAAAAGGCAATTGCACCAGTGAAGCCAGTGAAACACAAAGCAAACAGGATCTTCAACCAGAGCGGGCACAACCGGAGTTACCGCAGAGCGCGGCAGCAGAGCTGAGCGAAGGGCCTCCGGGTTAAGGCTCTGTGCTGGGACTCAGGAGATAGAAATTCTAAGGGGGTTTGGTTTGGTTTTATGTTTTGTTTTTGTTTGTTTGTTTGTTTTTTTCTCTGCATGCTTCCTCATGTGACAGAGTTTACAGCCCTTGATTTTTTTGTTCCACATCCTGTTCCTGAAAAAAAATATGTAAACATGCAGCGTGCAGAAGCAGGAGGGATAGGTGAGGAAGCATCTAAAAGAAGTGCAGGTAATGGTACCAAGATCCAAAATTCCTCACTTCTCCACATGCTCCTCTCTGCCTGACCACGGGCAAGTAAAGACGAGACCCTTCTGCTCACTTGCAGCCACACACCGACGTGAGGTCACGCTGCCAGGCCCCGCACGAAGGCAAGCCCTGAATGCTCTCCAGACAGAGGTTTTAAGACCTCCAGCACAATTTTTTAGCCTATACAAACTGTGACAGCAACACAAAGGCAGGACACTGCTTGGCTTCTGGTTTTGGAGATGAGGCTTGCTGAGGAGCAGCCTCACTCAGCAGCACACAGCTTCCTATCCTGTCTTAGGTGCCTCAAAGCTGCAGAGAGGAAAAGCAAACGCCCATGCAGCGGCTACGGTTCCTGCTCCCCACTCATTAAACAGGGCCCACACGAGTGGGATGCTTTTGGGATGCAGACATCCTTTCTGTACTCTGCAGCTGACACAGGTGCAAAGGTTGCCCAATATTCTGCATTTGCAAACAGATTTTTAGCACGATTCTCCCAAAGAGCTTTTATTCCATACAAAGTGCGCAACAAAGTGAAATAAGGGGGTCAGAAAGGTGAGAACAGCACAAGCAGAAAACACGCCTTCAAAATTTCCACAAAAACAAATAATTTTTTTAAAAACTCCAGAAACTATAAAGCACTGTACTAAATCCAAAATTAGTGCCACCAACATGCCATGCTCAGGTCCAACTGTCATAACAGCTGGTTTCAAAGTCACTAATGTGTTTGCTATTACAAGATATAGCCAGAACTTCTAACACAGCACATAATTCAGTGTTTAATAATATAAATGGGCTTTAGCTGAGGTATTCAAACCATCTAATGATGACTTTGGTAATCCCTATTGAATAATTAACATCTTACCTGTAACGCAGGAGCCTTCACTGAAATAATTTTCTTCACAGCAATCCCAGCCCATAACTGGCAGCCTCCAGGAGTCCAATAGCTGACAAATTCTTCTGTACTTTATTAACAGTTAATGTTTACACGTGCCACAAGTGGAGTTTGTACTTTGTCAAGGTAAGCTCAGCTGCCAGGTTCAGTTCACGAAAGGACTGTTTAATAATACAGTCTATTAAGGGTTTGTAATTGAGGCTAGTATATTAAAATTAATTTTTCCTTTGAGAAATGTGATATTATGAAATGATTAACACCGTAATGGGAAGTCATTCTCAATTTCATAACACATTACTGAAGAATCTGCTGACAGCTTCAGAAAGTGCAGTTAGTTAGAGGAGGCTTAGGCTGAAAAGTGCAATCACTGACCAGAAGTAGTTCTGTTCCAGCCCACAGCAGGACACTTGCACAGGCAGCACCATGTTGTCACAGGATGGTACCTATTTTAATAAGCTAAAAGTTGGTTACAGGATCTGAACACTAGATTTGGCACTAAAGCCATTCCCAAGTGCCACCACTGTTTTCTGCTCTAGAAGTCATCCAAAGGGCCAGTCCCACCTACACAGCCTCACAGGCTGGGTCCACACCTCTGCAGAGCCCAGGAATTTTGGTAAGCTGCTTCATTCAGTGAAACAGTTCTTCTCCCTTGTGTAACAGGGCAACCAATGAGGCACTAGGCAACTGAAGGGAAAATTACTTCCATCCACACACACTGCACAGCATTACAAAATATCAACAAAAGCTTTATGGTTTATTGAGAGTTTAACCTTAAGAAAATCATGTTTAACCTTAAGAAAATGACATCATCTGCCCTACCCAGCTGCTCCCTGGCAATACAGACACAAAATAAAAAGAATTTTACACAGATCCATATTCCACAAGTGAGTCGAGTTAGAAACAGCATCACCAACGTACCAAGAGCTGTACCAACAGGATGGCTTCTCTGAGGACACCCTTGAGCCCAGCACAGAGTCCTCTGCAACCCAGAGCCACCAGACCAGTTCTGACCCCACATCCACACAGAAGACACTTGCACCAGACAGCCAAAGTGAACTTTAACTTGAAAACACACAACACACTAACTTTTAAAAAAAGAAAAAAGGAGGATAGGGGAAGTTGCTTGCAGGATTGAGGCCAAACAGAAGGCTACTTTGCATGTTTATGGGCAGTTTTCAGCCCTGACACAGGCAGAAAAGCCACACTTTGCTCTGCCCTTCCACACCTGAGGCACACAGAGCAGGAAAATGTTCACTGTGATGATGCACACAGCAGTCTTTTCAGCACGAGGAGCCACGCCCTGCCTCCTTCGGCAGCACAAAGTTACTTTGAAATTAGACAGAAAGAACAAGAAGTGTGGATTTTCCTCCAAAGGCTACTTAGGTGTCTGCTGTTTCCTCATCTTCCACAGCATCTACGTGGTTATATTGCCTCCAGGCCTTCAAATTACATTTTTTGAGAACAGCTCCCAGCTGCTTCCCAGGCCCCACTTCGTAGGTGTAAGGAAATTCTGTTCCTTGCTTCCTCTCGTACACGGAATGCATGGTCTGTTCCCACAGGACAGGGGAAACCACCTGCTTCACCAACAGCTTCTGAATGTGCTCCGAGTGCATGTACTTTTTGCCATTCACGTTGGAATAGACACAGAGCAGTGGTTTCTGAATCTCAATGGACTTTAAGACTTCAGCCAACGGCTCTGCTGCTGGTTGCATGAGTCTCGTATGAAAAGCGCCACTGACTGGAAGCATTTTTGTACGTGTAAAATAATATTTTCGGGCATTCTCCTGCAAAAACTCCAAAGCCTATAAAAGAAAGAGAGAGATGTGAGAGTCTTGCATGACAAAAGTTTATTCAGTCACCCCGGCAGAACCACCTCGATCAGCCTTACCGTGATAAAGCGATTCCCTTCCCTACCCAACAACTGAGCACATGCCAGAAAAAACACCCCACAGGTCAAACACTTTTGTTTGGATGAACTAAAGCCACACATAACTTCCACACAGAAGTGCAAAGGGAAACTTTTAAAAAACGAAACGTTAAAGTCAACTAAAGGGATAATTACTCTGAAGCTATACCTGTAAATGTCCTGCAATGACTCTACTATCTGGAAACAAATAGTTGGAAACTTCACAGACAGGGTTTTCTATACCCAGCGATTCACAGTGTTGACGGGCTTCCAAGCAGGCAAATTTGTAATTTGTTTCTCGACGACCAATAACTGACAGCATGCCACTGGGGACAGCTTCTGATGCCTTCTGCATGGCTTCCGCACGCACCTTCACCGCATACAGTGCTGAGGGGAAAAACAGAGGTGTTCAGTGAACGCCAGCGCCGAGGGAACGCCGATAAAGGCACCTTGCATCTGCCTGCAAGAAAGGGCAGCTGCTCACTTACGAAACGCCAGTGCCTTTAATGCTGTATTACACATGTTAAAGTGAACAGTGGAAGCAGAAAGTAAAATTTAGCCTCTAATTAAAAAAAATAAATCGGGAGGGGCACAGTGGTAACAGGCGATTCTTTGGGCAAAACGTGGGGTAGGGGTGGGAGGTCCTGCTAGGGGGTCAGCACGTTCCCCGCACACCTTCAGCAAAGCCCAGCGCTCCAGCGAAGACCAGTGCCGCGAACTCGCCCACGCTGTACCCCGCCGCCGCCACGCAGCTCTCCACCACCTGC
>NW_008631741.1:0-26126 GCF_000691845.1 Merops nubicus
CTCTGCCATCCCCCAGTGCTTCACCCCCGTGCAACCACAGCAGTGCCATGAGGTTGGGACCCACCTGGGGAAGGTGCAGCAAGACCACAAGTGTGCGGTGGTTCGGTGCACGGTGCAGAGCAGCGTGGAGCAGTGGAGACCGGGGAGCTAAGGGCAGGTGGAGTGGGGACAGGGGTCCAGACCTGCCCCTACACCCCCAGCACCAGTGGCCTCCATGGGCGAAGTGTAGGGGGCATGGGCGAAGTGTAGGGGGTTCAGCTCCGTGATCTGGGACCAGGGTGGGTGAACTTTTCCCCAGCAGCAGAGCCCAGGGCAGTGTGAGGAGCTGGCAAGGGAACGGTCCCCCGCTTGAATTACACTGGTTTTGCTTGTCCAACACAAGGGACTGCAGCAAGTGGGGAAACAAGAGCCAGCTGAGCTCTCCTGCCAGCCTTGCTGGGGCTGAACTTGAGGTCAGTGGAGCGCAAAACTCCTCCAGGGAAGGAGGAAACAAATGTTCATGGATCAAGTATCGACAAACTTGAACAAGTGGGAGGGAGAGGAGGAGAAGAGGCAGTCAGAGCTGCCTTCATAAAACTGTAAAAAGCAATGTTGGGACAGAGTTGAAAGGAAATTGCCCAGCAGCTGCTTGGAGTTTCCCTGCAAAGTGCTTGTCCTAGTGAGAGAGGAGAAAGCCCTTTACGGGAAATGTGAAGTCCCCTCATCCCGGTAACTGCATCCTGTGGCAGAAGCTGGCCGTCCCCACACGGGTTCCTCTCAGGGTTATGGTCAGGCTGGTGGAGGGGAAACTGGACTCGGAGAAGAACTCTCGTCACTGCCAATTAAGGCCTTTGCACGGGGACACAATGTGCTCCAGTGTCCCGGCAGCCGTAGGTCCTCCTGCCAGGCAAAAGGTGACTGCCCCTTCCACAGGCCGCCTCTCTGTTCAGGTACTTATTAAATTGGCCTGGGCCGCTGGCAAGGGGAGAACTTCCCATTGGTTTTTACAAACTGTGAAACCTTAAGCCCGTATCAGGTGATGAGAGAGGGGGAGAGATCAGGGGGTTTCAGCACTTGCAAATCTCTTCATTTCATCACTTTAAAAAGGAATTTTTATCTCCAACCATATTGAAGATAAATGATCTATTAATAACAATAAAAGAGAGTTCCAAGCAGAAAGACCCAAGTATTAAGTTTTTAAAATGGACTTCTGGTTTAGGATTGATTTTCTGAACAATACTTCAGCAATAGCTTTTCATAAGATACAATATTTGATTTTTCCACGAGATATCAAGAACAGATGCATCTAAGTAAACACATACATCTAAGTACAGACTCTCACAGAAGGCAGTGCTTATTTTGTCCATGTGAGCTTGGAGAATGATTTATTTTTGTAGCCCTTAAGCATAATAATAATAATAATAGAACATATGTGTCCATTTTATTGCCATATTTCCAAGGTTCATACAACTCAGCAAGCAACAAGGATTTTTGTTTCAAGCTGGGCCTTAGACCATATACTTTATTAAAAAAAGAATTCCACAGAACCCAGAACTGCTGAAATTGTGTGTGAAGAGCCAGGGGCTACTTTACTACAACTGTTACGCCTAATGTATGCGTGAACGATCAGAACCGGCTCTGGTCTTTCTTACTCACCTTACCAGAAGGCCTGTGACATCCCAAGCTAAAGCTGTATAATCATTCCATTATAAAACACACATTTCCCAGTTGTAAATGGTCACAGTAAGAATGTATTTGTGGCTTCAGTTTGGTGTGGAAATTCTCAGACAGGACATTTTTTTTCCACTCTGAAATATTTTGAAATTAAGCAATTAGGCCAATTATTTGGGTTTGGAAACATTAGAAGAGGGTATTTTAAACTTATTTCCCAGGTTTTAATACTTAGAAGTGGTTTGGTTTTAAAAGTGATCTTCAGTCATTAGAGAAAGGACTTGAATCTACACATTAAAGGTTAAGGGGAATTTGTGATGATGCTCAGCAGAAATGGGAGAGAGCTCAAAGTTTTTCCTGACAAATATATATGCTATGTAGACCTTACACTGGAGGTAGACCATAGCTGAAGTTCCAGAAGTCTTTTTGGGAATATAAGGGCAGTGAGAGTGAAAAGCTACTATGAGTCAAATGCCTCAGTGCGATACATTTGTACTGCACATGATGCCCCTGAGGATCCAGTTCTGTGTCACCCTGTGTGGATGGAGACTCTTTTAAACCTGTCAGTGGTAACAAATGCAGCCACACTATGCGGTCTGTTGTAGAGGGAAATGAGTTTTGTCATCATTCGTGATACTGTCAGGCAAGCTTGGGACTCTGTAGGCCCAGGACCTCTATACATCTCAGGGTCTTGCGCATCACTTCTGGAAATGGCTCTCCAAATGGGATCAGATCAAAGACACACAGGTTTGAAGAATTTACAGCTGGGCATAATGATCCTGGAAGTGTTTCTGAGCATCACATTTTCCCCACCCTCTGATTTTACATTTGCCATACAGACATAGGTATTAGTCACATTGCATGGCAGGATACAGTGAAACCCCAGCTAAAAAATCCAAAAGAACTGTTGAGGGAGGAGGGGAACAAAGGAAAGGGTAGGGAGGGAAAAGTCACCAGGACCCTACACAGTAGGTTGTCTGACTGAATTGAGGGTGCAACTGGTAAAACTTTAGGAAAGGTCTGGTGCCAAAGGGCAGTCAACCAATGGGAAAGAAGGTCCCAAGACTCATGACATGCCTCCATCACTATCTGAACTATACCTGTAACTCTCTACCTATGTGACTCTCAATCTGATAGCTTACGTTTCAGAGCCATGGACTGGCAGCAGGCTGGAATTTCTCGCTTCCTCATGTGCTGGGAAGAGCAATTGCCTCCTCACAGAATAAGGGTGAAAGCTGGAGGGGGTCACTGGGAAGGGAGAGGTAGCCACCCTGCTGCAACCTTGAGTGGCTCTAACCTGCACAGTGCCCTGCAGCGCTGGAGAACACTGAACCCATTCTGGACGAACTGCTATTTCTGCTCCAGAAACATACTACCATTTTTCAACAGAATGAGTGTCCGCATGATCCACCAACACCCGCAGTTGTTGCTGCCATTTAACTGGGCTGCCTTAAGGCCACACTGCAGAATGACTGCATATCGCATATTCATGGAGACAAGAGGTCTTGCACAGGCCGTGTGTAATGCGGTTTCCCTGTGAAACCATGCACAGGCATGCTCATGCTGCACATGGGTATCGCCTCACACTGCGCGTCATTCGGCGTCCCCACAACACAGTGCTGCCAGATTTTCCCAGCGTGTTCAAAGTGTCCAGCATAATACACTCTGAAGACTACTCTTCAGCTAGGGCCCATAGCCAGAGCCCCCCCAGATCATGCCTGGTGTTCACTATTATTCTTCTACACAGGCCGTGACCTCTTACGGGTTGCATATAGAGGGTGACTCCTAGTTCTGCCATCATGGTAGTGCTTAGTACCTCTGGTGTTGGTGATGCCCATGTTGAGGTGAACAGATCACAGTTTGAGGGAGAAAGGGTGTGTGGACATGAGGAGGTAACATCTCACCTTTCCATCAATGCCACCATGCCATGATACTACAAAAATTTTTTTTTTTTTTTTAAGTAATCTGTAAAAGTGGGAATTAAAAGTCCAAAAGGTGTAAAGGAGACAGAGACAGCTTGAAAAGGGAGGCAGTTTCAATTCTTCATTTATCCTTAGGCTGACGTTGCCAAGAGCGAGACCAAAGGCCACAGTTTTTGCCAACTATGGGAGACAGGCCTAGGTGGCAAGACATCAAAGAAAACGTGGCAGGTCCTGCACGCAATTTCTGTAAATGCTCTTGGTTAAACAAGTGACTGTATTTTTTCTCTGACAGCTGGCCTGGTGTATGTTTGGGCCACTCAGGAGTCTCAGTTTTTGTGGTCCAGCAGTCTCAGAACAAGCAGATCATGTGCCCAGTCCAGCACAGGGATACTGTACCTGGCCCCACAGACATAATCACCTTGAGCAGCTGAGGTACAGCCACAGGGCAGATCATCTGGCTCTATCACATCTCTTCTTCTTTTTCATGTGCTATTCATGTCGCCCTTGCTAGTTGGAACTCCACAATGGCACTTCTTAGTAGTACGAGTGGAGCAGCACTGCCCCTTCTCCTCCCCTCCCGGTGTCACGCTTACTGGTACTGAAGCAAATGGCAGGAGGAAAATCTGCTTTTGTGTAAAATACAGTGCTGTGACATCCTGTGGAATGAAATGCACTGGAAGAAAAAAGAAATAAAACACTATTTACTTTTCCCTATGCTTTACTGCTACTCAACATCTGATAGTGATATTTAATCTAACTCTGAAAGTGTGAGTTTAGGTACTATCAAATGGATGTTTCTGATCCTGGAAACCTCTTAAATGCATAGCCCTGACATACATTAATTGCTTTCATTTAAGTAAGAAGATTATTCCTTTATCATCAGGTAATTGATTTAAAAGTGTTTCACCGTATGTTTATACTTAACATAAATTGGTGTGCCCAAGGATTTAATCATTTAATAGATTTAGTCATTTAATGAATTCTGGTGGTCATTGTATTACACTAACACCTGATGATATTTATACTATTCTTTCTGTGGAAGAACTGCACATTTCAGTCTGTGTACAGGAAGAATATTTCAGGGATTTTAGCTTGCGTTTTTCCATCAAAGGCTTTTGAAGGGATTACCATGTGTGAAAGGCAGGCCACGGGGCTATGTGTGCATGTGCAAGAGCATTTATTCACAGTGCACACTTTTTAATTGAATGTGTAGTGATCTATCACTGTCTTTGTGGCACGATCCGTATACTGATTTGCTGTGTTTTATGTCTTTTTTTGTGAAGCTATCCGTTCATCATCAGCCCACCTGGTGGGTTTTATTGTTATTGTCTACTCAGCGGATGTTGATGAGGATAGTCTCAGAGAAAATAATAAACACACACTTAGACTTTAGACCAGTTGTGGAAGTGAAAGGCTGCCAAGTACCCAAAGCTCCATTTGAAAACAAAATGCTAAAAAAGCTTTTTACATTTTCATCTTACCAGCATGGTAATGCAATAAAATATGTGTTTACCTTTATTGTTGTAAAACAACTTCCACTGATATATAAGGATGTTTGAGAATTCTTTCATTTGGCTTTGCATGTATCTTGGAGTAATTTGCAGGTCGGTAATAAACAACTTATCGGTAGTCCTTAGCAAGAGATTTAAAAAGTGATGAAGTAAAAATGCTTCATGAATACATTTGCACTGGAAACTACCTTTCTGACCAAAACAGTTAATCGCTCTTTTTACTTTGAATTCTCTTTTAATTGATGGTTGACTACATTCATGCCTTTAAAAGCAGTTATATCAGGTTGTCACTCTTAGATGATAAAATTACTATAGTTAGGGATGTTTGTGCTTGAAATGCCATTGGCCTATGTTCAGTTTGGAAATAGTTTTCATGGCTTCAGAGAAGCATTGTTATTGGTCCCGAGTATACGTGAGCACGGGGTTCAGTTCTTTACATATTTGCTTAATATAGTGTTATTTCTTCTCTTAGTATGTATATATATATAACTGTGACGTTATTTAAAGTTTATAGCAGATTTGCTCGTGACTATATTTCTCCATAAGCTCTACATTTATTTCTCCAGTGATACTCAGTCCATTGATACATTCTATTAACTGTTCATTAAGTCCCAAAGCAGTGTTTTGTGCTTATTACCCTAGAGTTACCTAGTTCTTCAGTGCCTTACAGCAGCTGATAGAATTTTAATATTAGGGGAAGTTGTGGAAAGACGGCTTCAGTTCAGCAAACTGTACAGTCTTTCCTACTTGGACATAAAGATGCTATCCCCCTCACCACCTTTGCTATCTTTCATAAAAAAAAAAATATTATGAACAACTCATTGCTTTGTATAATTCCTATTTTTAAATCAGCCATCTTCTGTTCACACCCCCCCCCCAAATATGTTACTCAGCCTTTGAGACAATAGCTGTAATTTAGCTATAATTAGAATCTGATCAGAGCAGGGAGAATGGATGAATACAAAAGAAATAATCAGATTCCAGAAATGTGATACCATAGGCTAAATCCTGCTTGCTTTGCTAATGAAAGCTGACTTGCATGAGTTAGATGGACGTAATTTTAATCAAAAAGAAAAAAGAAATCTAATAATATCAGCTGTTACAGAGCCTAAAAAGAAAAAAAAAAAGAACTGAGGTCTTTGAGTAAAAAAGATCTTGAAAGGCGTATAAAGTATTTTGATTTAATCCTGCTAACATCTGCCTGTTTTGAACCCGAAAACAGCCTAATGTTTATCTAATAGTCTTAGTACATTTTGTAATTAAACTAATTAAGGAAAACGTCTTACAGCTTTTCCCTGGAAAGACACTCCCCCTTCTCCCTCTCATAACAGAAACTGAAAATAATCTCTTTTGTTTGCAAGGCAGATAAAATGAATTCCCTCTTTACATGTATTTTTCAGCAAAAGCCTTTTAGTATTTGGGACTCAAGAAGCAATCGAATCCTATTCAGAGGAGGCAGAAACTGTTACGCCCTGAAACCTTTTTCTACAGAAGGAGAGTTTTTGATCTTAGGAGCTCTGCTTCCCCCACTCTTGGCTTCCAAAGTCCATAAAAATGCTTCTAAGCAAAATTAGCTTCCAACTCCATAAAATTGCAATATATCATTTAAATCATGACTTTTATAGCATCCTTTTTTAGTACTGGAAAGGGGAAACCCATGAAATGGTGTGAAGACATTCTAGGCTTTGAAGATGGCTAGAGATATGATGGCATTTTCAGCACACCTTCTTATTGCCATGAAATGAAAAGTGCTTAGTTGATTAGCAGGCTGATCCAACTGAGTGAACTGCAATTAAAGTCAGTGGCAGTTTTGCCAGAGTAAGAACTGCATGAACAGCCATCCAGGGACTTCTTAAACACTTTCTCAGAACTGGAACGAAATCTCTATTTTTTTCCTAGTGCTCCATCTACTTTTTCTTCCTCTTTACAGCTACTCTTGCTTAGACTCAATGAGTTCTGGTATTAAACTATTTTAATCACCCTTATATATTTAAATAAAACTAAATTTGCAAAGATCATAGGCTTTTTGGCCTAAAGGTTATCTCTATTTTTACACTTTTTTTGAACAGTGCTGACCCTTGTACATTCTGCTTCATGAACAAGAAATTCCAGAACTACTGTTTGTGTGAGGATTAGAGCATACTGAAAATAGTACATTTTGTGTTAACATCTAGGGACAATTGGCATTAAATGTTACTCATATGAATAGTGTATCTAATTCTCACTCACATATGCATGTGAACAGCCAGGACGGCATGAACTATAAACCCACTTTTTTTTTTGGAGATGTCTGCAGGTGGCACGTTAGATGACATTAGGGAGCTCTGCAAGAATCTTCTCCTGCTGGACTCTATGACAAAACTTCTGTTGCCTTCATGGGGTAAAAACAGGTGGCCTACTAGGTGTGGGCCCATGCGTGCTCTTGAGAAGCAAGATTCTCTTGCTCCCCCGGGAAGCTTGTAGGCTGCAAGTAAGGAACTGTGTCATGCCTGTGCTCCCTGTCAGATCTGCTCCACTGAATGAAGACATGCAGGGTTAGACCAGCTATTTACCCATACTGATTCTGAAGGGATTAGGTTAAAACCTCTGTTGAGTGTCAAGCTCTACGAATAAATAATTTTGTTCCCTGCAGGAAGCAAATAGGTATATTACATTAAAGGATGTAAAGGACAGTATTTTTTGAAAACAAGTGTGCAGAATGTCAATAATATCCAATATTTTTTCAGTGATAACTCTAGAGTTAAATTCTGTATCCCCACATACAGTCTGTTACCTTCTAAAAACATATGGTTGTGATCATGATTTCACATCAGAGTGTTTGACATGCAGGTGTTTTGTTGTGCAAGTGAATGGAAATGGCACTAGTAATTTTCTTAGAATTTTTAAATTTCAGTGACTACCTAAGGTGCAAGTGATGCTAAGAATTGCTTCTGTCAACTTCAGCTGAACTCTTCAGTTTCAGGAGAAGGAAATCAGGTCCAAAATGCTGATGAACCAAATGCTTATAAACCAACAAAAAGACCAACAAACCCCTTTCTCTAGCAACAATCTCACATGTTGTTTCAGCCAGAGAGGCCAACTATAAGGAGGAATTGCATTTCCAGAGGATGCCAAATGTCTGTGCTCAGCAGACTAATTTTAATTACTGAAGAGGAAACTTCTCACTTGGCCAAAGAAAAGCAGATATTCAAACCAACATTAAACTAGCTGGGACGTTGTATCTATCGGTGCTCTGGCAATTAGCAGTATTTTGTGCATGCAGCTCTCATGTCCACTAATATTGCTATCCATTGGTAATGTTATTGCTTTTTGAGTGGAACCTATGAGCAGTAAGTGTCAGCTAGACTGGGAACACTGTAGAGTGAAGGCGTGATTTTAGTTATCAAGTTTGGTGGATAGTGGCATGCAGAAGTTTGGTGTTGCTCCTTGTGCTCCTGGAGTCATTTCCACCTTCCTGGCAGTTATTACATCTCCTGGTTTCTACTCTTCTTTTCTTCTCTCGTTGTTTTTCTAATGTTGTCAAAGTGATTAGCTGCTAAATTACATTGCATGCAGGTAACAAGATCTTTGTTACTGATTTGCTCTGAAGACTTTCTTTGACAGACTGGCAGAATCCTTCATCCAGGTTAGAGAATAATCTATTGGAAGGTTTCTTCCAGATGTCACTACTATAGCAACAGCTTCTATAGTGTTAATGCTGATATTAAATAGGGTTCAGCCCTGCATTACCATCCAGCCATATGGCTCTGTTTTTTTAAACTTGAAAATGAGTTTCCTGCTTCTTCCATAGGGATGGCTGCCTGTCTGTATCTTCTCTTTATTTTCACTACCTACTTCTTTGCCACTTCCAAGACCAGATTTTAAACTTCTCAAAAGACCACTTAAGAACAGACCCAAATTATTTTTTCATCTGTAGATCTGATGAGTCTTCTTCAGAAAATTATGGAAATCTGTGACATTGTATAGTTATCTTCCTGTTAAACTTGGTATTTCAGACATTTGCTGTTTGCTTTCAGTTGCTTCCTTTCCTAGGTAGTCTGTGTTGTGTTCACTTCACATCCTTGTATCTCTTTTCTGTCTCTTATTCACAGGAGTTCCAGCCTAATATCCTTTGTCTTCTGATTTCTGAAAGGTCCCTAATTCCCCAGGAAATCTGATATTCCTGGAACCCCAGGTCTCCTCCCCCTGCTGGTAGAAATCTCGGTAGGTCGCTCCCTATCCTGACACAGCCATCTTTAGCCTTTTCCCCTCCTTTTTACTGAAATGTGAGGGATAATATTTAGCTATCCTGTGTGCACTGTGACCCCATTTCATTCGTTTCGAGTGTGATCACAAAATACATCATGGGATTATCCCTGAAGATCTGCAGGTCCTCCTCTCTCCAGCCCCACTAGCCAGACCCCAACCAATGAAATGAGGAAACCCCACCAAACCAGCAGGCGGTGGCAGGGCTGGTTCAGACGCATGCATGGGGAGCTGTGAGAGGAGCTGTGGCCAAGGAGCAGGGGGGGTGGTATGAGGGGGCGGAGCAGGATGGGCGCCAAGGTGTGAGCTGGGTGGGAGAGCACCTGCACAAGGGTAAGCTGCAGCCTGATGGAGACGAGGAAATGCAGTTTCTCAGCCAGGCTCTAGGGCCTTGGATTTGAACTCAGTGATGAGAGACACCAGAGATCATGCTGCAGGATGCACGGAAGGTTTTTTCTTCCTGTAAAGCATTGCCCAACTGGTGAGGTACTTTATGGATAGGGACAGGAAGGATGGTCTTGTAATTATGGGATTCGGTGGCAAATCAGGAAATCTGGGTTTAATAACCAACCGTGACACAGATTTCCTGTGTGACCTTCTCCAGATCACTTACTCACCCTATGACTCAAGTCCAGTTTGTAATATGGGGCAAACCACACTTCTTTTCTCACACCTTTTGTCTGTCTTGTCTATTTAGGCAGCTCTTCTATGGGGCAGGTGTTTCCTCCAGCTGCACATAGCACCTTATCCCGAAGAGATCAATTTAGTTTAGTTCCCTCCTTGTAAGTTATATTACTTTGATATTACTTCAGTTCATACAAATTGACATGGGTCCAGCAAGAATAATCCGAGTAGCTCTTTTGACAATGTGTTTCATCACCATTTAGCTTTGAGGGTCCCGTTTTCCTCTGAAATAACTGTATTTCTCTCAGAAGAGGAATTCCAGTGCAGTAATAAGAGAGGTGATCCCACTGATATATCACTGAGTAAAATCTGACATGAAGATATAATGAAAACATCAGGCAGTTTAATAATGAAAAATGTATAGTCCTGAGCTAATGGCTGAAAAATGTTTAATGAAGGATTACACTGAAGTAAAAAACCACAAGAAAGAAAGTCAGATAGATTAAACATTGGGAATTCATTTGTAAGTCCAGACAATCTATGGTTTGTAATGTGCTTTTATGGTACAACAGGATGCAAAGAAATAATTTTCAAGACTTATTATCCTTTCTGGTGGGACTTCTGTAGTATTTGTCAAGCACTATGAATCTGCCTTTGAAACTCCTATCTATCCTCAGGGTCTTTTGGTGCCATACCCACTGAGAGATGGGCAACGGACCAAGAGTCCAAGGCTGCCTGATGCAGGATAGAAGTGTTAGCTATAGCCAGAGGGAGAACTGAATTTTAGGGAAAAAGACTTTGTGAGACCAGACTGAATTGACTCACAGGCGAATCACTGCACAAAACAGTGCAGTTGGGCTGGCTGAGGAGGGCCTGGGCTGGAGTGCTGAGAACACATTGAATGCCTGTCCCGCGTGGACAACAAACAATGCCTCCACATCCGGAAAACAGGAGGTTGCATATAGGGAGGGGGTTGGAGCACGTCTCAGATCTGCACTGGTAGCTGAGAAATTCGACTGGGGCTTCCTGGGTAAGAACTATTGCAAGTAAGCAGAACTATCCCAAGTATTCAGAGAAGCGCAATGAATAACCAACGTAGATGCTCGTAGCAGAGTCAGTCTCCTCGATTATGACTCTCCTCTCAGGGTTAAATAGATGTGAGAATTAACTGAGTTATCAAAGCAATAATTGATAGCACAGTATTTCATTAAAAAAATATAAATCTAGAAGTTTTGTTTGAAATGTTGGTTGTTATAAAGTCCCAAGGTGAAGGAAAGCTCCAGAAATCTGTCTCCCAACTTTTGAGTCTTTTGGTGTCAAGGCACCTTGAAAGTATTATTTCTGTTTTCACTCCAACAGAATTCTGTTTAATTTCCATTTGAAAGAGATGCTCCTGGAATGTGTGTGCCAGTGGAAGAACACCAGATCATGGTTCTTTTAATAAAATGCCCTGTCACAGGCCAGGCAGCAGTGGATGATGCTGCGATGCCCTGGGTATTCTTCCTAGGTGCCCACCCACCCATGCTTCCCAGGAAGTTGCTTACATCTTCCGTTGCAGCAGTATGTCAGTATGTCTGAACCAAACATGCCCTGGATTGTGTTAGGCATTGTTTCTTCTGTATGAAGATTTGCACATGACTGATTTTTTTCTTGGTGTGAAAGCAATCCACCTTTGTCCCATCCCTAAAAATGATGCTTCCTTTTTTTTCCCAACAACTCACCAACATGTAAAGGGAGATTTACTTCTTCTATTTGTGGCTCCTCAGTGGTTTGACCACATGATTTTTTTCACCACCACCCAGTTGCAATTCATCTCAGCACTTCATGTTAAAGGACTTTTAAAGATGTAATGCTGCTTTGCTGCAAGAAGAAAAAAAGATCTTAGCAGCTGCCTGTGTAATATACCTTTTTTGTTTACTGAAAACAATGATTCCTGTTCTTTCACCTGTCTACACACATTGCCTTTTAACTTTGGGATTTTTAAGGTATCTCCAGAGAAGAAGTTCTTTACCTCAGTCCTTTCTGTCCGCTGAAAACAAAGTCTCACCTCATCTCAGGCAGGGAAGGGGAACTCCCAGCCCTCACTGTGGCTCTTCTATGTTCCTGCGTGTCCTGTCTGGACACTGATGCTCAGGCTAACTTCAAGGATGCCTCTATCAAGCAGGCTGCAGTCCTGGCTGGCTTCATGGGCTCTGAGGACTCTGAGCATTACACTTCACTGCAGGCTTTCCTAAAATATTTTTCTAAGGATGGTTTGATTCCTTGTCTTCTTGTATTTCATCATCATACCCTGCTCCTGACAAGTCTCATTTTGCCACTTACCCACAGTGGAGGGACGTCTAAATGGTGGTCTCACCTGATGTGATGAGTATATGCTTGGTGCTATCTGTGGGGACTGCTGTTCTGCCCTGCCCTTGCTCTGTTTAATCTTGCTGCTTCTTTTTCGGCTTTGGTCATATCCTCCAGGGTTATTTATCTCCTTTCCCATTACCAATGACTTCCTTTTTTTTTTAACTTTTGCCTGACAGTGTGTAGTGTCAATTGGATTATGAGTAGGGTAGTGCTTTCACAAATTTGGACAGAGTCCAGTGAAGGGTAGGGGCCAATGGGACCGTCTCTGGAGGGTTACGATCAGGTTTTATGAGCAAGAGCTGAGACCTGAGATACAGGGCCTGTCAATGAGCACTTTGTCTTGAACCTTCTTCTTTTGCCTGAGATGGGATGTGTCAGATCCTAGGGCTTGGCATGGCTCCAGACCTCAGGAGGCCAGGGTGGGAGCAGTCTGATGTTCCCCGTTTGCCAGGTATGGCATAGAGCCGTTTCTTCCCCCCATGGAACGCTTCTTTGCGTGTTAGCATTAGGATACCATTATCTGGTCAATTCTCTCTAACAAAGTTGGGGCCGGCCACTGAGATACATCTGGTACATCCTACACCACCTGAGCATCCCAGTCAAAGCCTTTCTATCAGGGACAGTTGGGACCAGCTCCTTCATGCTTTTGTTCTCTGGCTTCGTGGTCTGGGATTAACCCTTCTCACGCCTTCACACTGTATAAAAGTCACGTTTTTGCGGGAGCTGTGGTCTCTAACGTTTTCTAAATGTGCCCACCAGCATTTCATATGAGGAGCACAGCAAGCAGGGAAGATGCTTCACTTTACCAAGTTACTGGGATCTTTGTAAACAATTTTCTGTACAAATTTATGCTCTGTTTTCTACTGCAGTTTCCCTGTGTCTCTTTGTGCCTTTGTTTTTTTAAATTTTTAGAGTTTATTTTAAGCAAACAGCTCCCAGAGCATAAAAATCAACATAAAATCTTTTAAGAGCTGGTTTACATTGACCAGCCGTCACAGAAACAGAGAGAAATATGTGGGATAGTGTTGGACAATATATGTACAGAGGAAGGTAGGCATTTTAGAGTTGTTAAATCCTATTGCTAAGCCCAGGGCTTAACAGACTTCACATTTTTTGCTCCAGGGTATCATGGTACAGTGAAAGCAAGCTGATGGGCTCCATTAGCATGAATGATAGCTTCCTTCTACACACAAGTCAATTTGCAGGTAAAGTTTTTTTCACACTGTGAAAAGATAAAGAAAGCCTTTCTGAAAATGTCCCGGAGCTGATCTTAGGGCAAGGGAGGGTTTCAGTTCAGTCAAAGCAAATGTTTGCTGACATCGTTCAGCTATTTTGGAAACTGCTAACCGTTGTTTTAAGCCTGACAAAATTAATAAGTGGATTCCCTGAAACTGAACATTAATCTCTGTCAACACCAGCTTCACTTCTTTAAACTTCTGAAGTGTTTTTGTTAAAATCTTATTTAAATTTAAATAATAAAGGAATCTCTTCACAAAACTCTATTCACAAAATAATTGCTGCTCGAATTTTTAGAAGCTATTTTTTTAAAAGATTAGAGTGGTTTTATAAGTTCTCCTTGCAGGCTTCCTCCTGCTTCCTTTGCCATTTGGTTCAGTAGGGTCTTTTGCCAATGAATGAAGTGGGAGGACTTGAAAAAAAAAAAAAAAGACCATAAAAAGAAAGCAGCCCATGTGATAGGCTACAGAAATTTAAAGAAGACATTATCAGGGCCAGACGTACAATACTTGAAGGATTAGATCCCAAAACAGCACGAGCATTAAGTGAAGCATGTTCTAGCTATTAGGCAATACTTGATGTCACTGTTTGCACTTTTAAAGAGAAATTTCACCTGCATGCTCTAATGCATCAGAAGAGTTAAAACACACATAAATTACTGCCTAAAAAGGCCACATGTGAAAAGTCTTAAGTGGCAATGCTGTTATAAATATTTATGGCGAAGTTAGGCACCTGCATATAGCGTGCCCACAATTCTTTAACAAGCTGTGATTAGAGTAGGTATTATGGAAATAGTAAAAATGTAAGGAAGATAAATTGCCATATGATCCAGAGAGTGAGTGGAAGTTCAGTGGTTAATTTTCAGCACTTCCCAAGATATTTAAAAAAGAAAAAAAAGTGGCCTGGCCAAATTTTTTTTTTTTTTTTTTTTATTATGGCTGATCTCTGTATGTTTTGCCTCAAAAACTTTCAGGATCCCAGTGGCAGCTTTGTGTTGTTCCTTTCATGGCAGCTCTGCATGGAGCAGTTGAGGATATTGATTTGAGTGAGGAGAGTTAGCAGGGCTCATGATATTATCACTCAGGCTGCCTGCATCTTTGTGTTTCCTGGGGCTCCACCTCCTAGGGCTTAATGCCATTAAAATTGCTCAAAATGCTACAAGTAACAAGCACAGCAGCACTTTCCAAAGACTGATAAGGTTGCTTGCCAGCTTCTACAGATCAGAATGAAGAAACTCTGGCCCTGTGAAGTCAGTGTTAACATCCTGCTAACTTCAAAAAAAGTAAGAATTTTACTCTTTATATGTATCTTTCTGTTAGAGCATGCCATTGCTGCCCCTTCATGCTCTTTCATTTTTCATTTCATTACTGAGAGGAAACCCAGCCCTGGTTCATGAGGTACCAGGAACTAGACATGCACAAGGAAATTGGCAGGAACTGACTTTTGGTTTATGGGCAGACGGTCTGCATTTGTAATGAAGCTTGTTACATGAACCTCCATGGCTTTATAAAGTTCTGTTCTCTCTCCAAGGACATCACGGTCTCACTCATTTATGGGCATGGTGCAGCATGCCTTGTTCACCCAGTAATGTTTGCCATAGCCAGACATAACCTTTAGTATTAATTTATTTGGGGGGAGATAACACAACCTGCTCCCACTGTGACCTACTAAAGGAGAGTTCTGATGAACAGTGTTTCTGAAGAAAGCATTTGCTTACATCCCTGACTTACAAGTCGCTGGAGGCTAGGGGAGTGTGATGGTTGGGAAAGTGTACCAGGAAAACATCCTTGTATTTTTCCTTGTTTTGTACTCCAGCATCATCTGCTTTTGGACACTGTCCCCGTGTGTGTTTTTTCCCCTGTAGGTGTGGGAGGCAGGCCATTCCTAACAGAGGCTAAAAATGGAAAAAAAAAATCCAAAGAACTATGGAGGGAGGAGTGATGAAGAGGAGAGGAAAAAGATCTCAGTGATCACAAGTGGCAAAAATGATAAAAAACCCACATATGTGGGAGAGTCAATGGGTTAAAAATAGGAAAACAGAAGAGGACACTTGGCAGGGTACCCCTGCTGCACTCACTGCCAGATGCTGGCCAGGGGTAGCCTGCAAGGAAATATGACAGGTCCAGGTATTGGAAACGGGATCTACAGTCCCTGCCTGCCAAATTTCCCAGGGACACAGAATTAACTCAGAGTGCATGCTGGCCTACTGCTGCTCCTTGACTTCTGGTGGAGAGAGCTCTTAGCACTTTGTGTCTGGGTAGGATGGGTTGATGAGGCAGTGGAGTGAGAGGGCAAGAACTCATAAAGGCTGTCAAGGTGTGATTCAAAGGTGATCTCTCTGGATGTCATGTTGTCTTGTAGAACAGTATGTGAAAGGGCAACTGGCAAGGCTAGTAACCCTAGCCAAGATCAGAGAGTACTGCAGGAGTTAAGGATGTCTTGGAAGACTGTGGGATTTAAGCATGCCCTGCAGCCCTGGAGCAGATGGGACAGGGACAGAGCAGGAGGGGCATTGTGTGAACTGAGCAAGCAGCATGGGATCCACCTGGTGTTGCTGACCGTGGAGATCTAGTGACTCCAAAGGAAGTCACAAAGGAATTGTGAGGAAATCCTAACACTTTGAAGAGTGTATAGTAAGGCATCTCGGGTTGATGATGAAAAGTAGCTAGCTGTGTTGGAACCTTTGGAGCATCCTGCTCCAAGCTGAACCCACCTGTGTGGTAGATGGGTCACTGGGATCTGGACATGAGATATCACTCTGTCCTGGTCTTTTCTAGATAGATCATGTTCCTCAGCATAGACTCATGTTGCAGCAAGATGGTTTTCAATTGCCCTCTGTGCTGGACAGGAACCCTGGGTGCAGGCTCCCCAGGTTTCAGTGGTCCTCTTTCTTTGTTTGGAAGCTGTCATGGCTCTCATCCTTGGAAGGGAGGGCACCCTGTTCCCAGAGCACTCATGCCAGGGAGCTGTGATATATGAGCTAGGTCAGCCTGTGGATACCTGGGGATTTTAGGGGTAGCATGGCAGAAGTCCTGTGAGGATTCAGCTGTGGAGGGAAGGGAGGCGAATGGCAACAGGGGGGCAGTGGAGCAGTGAGGGGAGGGCTGGAGGGGGCTTTCTGTGCTTTTCAGCTTCCACCCCCCACCTCTTTCTGTGTAGGAGATGCAGAGGAGAGGAGGAGCAGTGACTGGGAAAGCTCTCCAGATGATCTGAGGATCAGCCCACACCCAGGCAAAGTTCTGCATGGTTATGGGGTGCAGCACTGACCATGTCAGACCTTTGCCCTTGAGAGGTGGTAGTGGCAGTTTGGAAAGTGGTGCCAGCTTTCCCCAGCTATTGCTCTGCTTCTCCTGGTCCAGGCAAATGAAGAGGAGACAGGGACGGAGCTTTAGGGCTATGAGCTGTTGCAGCCAGCATGTTTAGGCCCTTCTTGTCCTATTTGTCACTGGAAGAGACAGGATAGTGGGGGTGACGGACTTTTGGCCCCATTCCAATGAAACACACTTCTATTACTCTACTTTAATTTGCTGAGCAATTTGGAACCCCTTTCTGTGAACTGGGAGCTTTCTGACATAGAAATGAAACTGTAAAGAGAAAGGGAGGCAAAGAAAAAAAATTAGAGCAATACAGAATATGTGGGAGGTTTATAATTTAGAAAGGATTATCTGCTAGTTTCTAGGAATTGTGATGGAGTTACATTATGTAGAGCAAGCCAGTGGTAGGTGGGAATGATTTGGAAGAACTGAGGTTGCCAGCAGCATGGATTTCTTGGGTACAAGGCTCATGGTGTTAATCTTCTGCAGCCCTATCTTTTATGTAGTTTTGCATCACTCTGAGGCAGGGATTAGATGGGTTTCTACATTTCTAGTGACTTGCATGGCATATCCCAAGAGAGCAGATTAGACCACTCTTGTTTCCAAATGCCCCAAATTCTGTTTCCAAACCATAGAGTGTCTAAGTGAAGGCAACAACACATAGAGCTGATCTAGGGATACAATGGTCATTGTCAGTGAAAGATGGACTCAAAGAGAACTCTTCAGGGGCTACAATGGTGCTGGTGCCAGGTTATGCCCAGTTTGTCATGACATTCTAGATAGTGTCCCTTTGGAACACCTGGAAGTCCTGACTTTTCATTTCACCCATCATAGCTTCTTTCATAAATATAAAATAGTGATTCAATAGATTTTACCAGCCTAAGTATGTATATTTTTTTTCAGTGTTTAATAGGAATAAATAGATCAGCAGTGAAAGGGAGCATGGGAAGTGTGAAACTGAGAGAGTATTTAACAAAAATTTGAGGGGGTTAAACACTAGCTACCATTTCAGGTTCATAACATTTGGACTCTGAGGCACTTTCTGTGCAAGAAACTTATTCTCAGCACCAACTTGCTTGAAAGAAATAAACACACTCTGCAGTAAGAAAGCACACATACCACCTTTGAGCTTCAAGCTGCTATTCATGGTATTAGAGGTCTCTTTAATATAATTTTGACAGAATAATTAGTGAAATTTACTTATCATTTTTGAAAATAAAGTCATGTCCTATTTGAAAAGAAGTGCTGGCCCAGCTCCACTCTCCTGCCTGCCTGCCAAGGTTTAATTATCAGGTTTAGTGGGATTCTTTCAAGCCAAGCATGAGACAAAGATCTAGGCAACCTTCCTTAGATGCCAGTTGCTGCAGCTACTCTGTTTTCTGTTGCAGCTCTGTGTGGTGGGAGAGGACCCTGCAACCCTCAGAGTGTCAGTCATTGCAAGTGAGGCAGTGGAAGGTCTGCACTGCCAGAAGGAAAGGATTCTGAGAAGATGGACAGTTGTATACTGGCAGAAGTCCTCTTTTGGATGTTTTTCTGAAGCTTCTTACAGGTGTCATAGACCCATAGATGCTGACCTAATGGCAAGCCACTGCCATATTGAAAGCTGGGGATGAGTTCACCTTCCTCCCTTCTCCACTGCTCCTTCTTTCCTCAGCTGCGTTGCGCTCTCCACTTCCTCAGCCACTGGGTAGATGGTTCCTTGGAGCAAGATCAGAGTTAGATTGGCTTAGCTTCTCCAGCAGGGTTGCTGCTTCAGAAAGATCTCAGGGAACCAGTTTGGGAAAAACTGAACCACAGCCCCCATCGAAGGAGGGATGTTGCTGCTCTCACCACCCACCACACTGGGCTGATCGAGGAACCTGACATCCTGCAAAAGGAAAATCCGTGCTCTGAACCATATATAATTTAATAGCGTACCTGTTGCCATTGTCTTTTCAGATACCATTTTCTTTATGGAAACATGACTGAGTGCCTCACAGCTTGCAGGTCCCAGGAACTAGTAGAATGCACCTACTATGTCTCTTTCAGGGATTCTTCTTGTCCTCTATCTCTTGCACAGGCAGTATGCCTGTACCTGGAGCCACAGAGGTAGCCAACCCTCCACCCATTTCTCCCTGTCAAGTGGAGGCACATCAGTGGGGTGCACTGTCCATTCCCATGCCTAGCACAGGGATGGTCTGAATTACCCAGGATCAACAATCCTACTCATCCTAACCCTAAATCCAAAGCAAGTCAGATTTAGGCTCGTGGGACGTGAGACCGCTCACTTGGCTGTGGCTGCTCACCTGCACTGTGTGATATGTTGTTTTTCTCAACTTATTCAGATGAGATGATTAAGGTAGTTTTCCTCTCCTCCCCAAAGGTTCTCAGCAATTTAAATTTCAGTTGAAGAGGAAGTTATTAAAATGTGAAGATTAGAAGTGACCTAATTCTTACAGGGAAATTAAAGCAAAAGTCTGAAACTTTGCCCAATCTGCACAGTTTAGATTTAATAAATAACCAGATGCTTGTGTGACATGGGGACATATGTGCCCTTGGGCTGAGAAACAGAACCCTATTTGAAATTAAACCTGTCAACTTCTATAAATGTGATTTAAATTATAAAATTGATTGTCTTCTCCCAGAAACTTTTGGAAGAAAATGAGACCATGTAAAAATGTTTGTTTAACAAACTATTTTCTTCTTTGAAATTTGTAAGTATAGCGTACGTTATTATTAAGGCTGATCTGCATGTACCTTGAGTGGAGAAGGTACTCCAAATACATCTTTATTAAAAAAATTACTAAAGGTACTGTTTTATGTTCTCTTCATCTTTCTTCCTTGGCCTCTCAGACAACTTTATGTGAGAAAATACCATCTACAGACTGCTGTGCCTTTATGGAGATCTTTGCTTGGATCTTTGGCTTCAAATCAATGGAAAGAAAAAAAACCTAAGTAAACAAATAAGCTCAGTCAGTCTGTCTGATTATCTAGGCACCTATCTGGGTTTTATAATCTTGTTAGTATACTCTACATAAATTCAGCAGCAACGGCAGAGTCTCTGCTGAACTCTCCCTCTTCAGAGTCAAATTTTCATCTTCCCATGACTTCACTAGTAATTTTCCCTGTTTTTCCTCTCATATTTTGGAGAGTGAAAGTAGTTTAATGGAATACAGGAGGGTATCGGTTCCAAGTTACTTTTCTGGTGAGAAGACTTTTCTCAGAAGAGAGATTTTGCTGCATTTCCTGAAGAGAGAGAATCTCTGGACTCACTCTGCTGATGTCCTCTGGGCACGTGTTGCACAGTGGGATCCCGGAGCTTGTATCGCCTCCTCTTCCCGCAGCACTGCCCAAGCTCTACCTGTCTCCTGGCAGCCACAGAGCTCCAGCCAGGCAACATCATGTGACAGGACCCCAGTTAGAACATTAGGAATTCATCTCACGTATACTTATGGTTTTTCAGAAGTTTAAATGAGTAATCTGAGTGAATACAGTATACCTATAAATTTACAGTTATTTAAATATCTTTCTCCCTCTTAAAAATCTGCTGAAACAATTCAGATGTTAAATTATTAACTTTGACTCTTTATTGGGTCGTACATTTTTCAGCTTAAATCAAGCCTCTGTTTATTTTTCAATATGCCTATAGTCCAACTCTGAAGTAAATAAGCTAGATTAATTAGAAACAACTATATTTGAAAAAAGCAAACTTTTTTTCTGTGTTCTGGTAAATTAGAATGATACTCTGTATGAGTAGTCTTGATAGGTATTTAAAGTAAGTTTCCAGTAATGCATTTCAAAGTATTTAGTTTGGGAACATGGGAACATTAGGTTTCTTCTATTCCTACAGGTATTATCTCCAGCAAGAGAAACTAGTCCCTGTACAGGAGATTAAAAGTTTCCTTTTCCTTTAATGAAGCCTGTTGCTATTATCCCTTTACCTCTGCAACAATAATTTTATCTTAGCTTGTTTCGGGTGGAGTTATGTGATTCTCTTGTGGGTCACTTTCATCACCATCTGGTAATTATTTCAGCTGTACTTAGGCACTGACAGAGGATGGATGTCTATGCAGCTTGCGTTTCTGCTCTCTTGCACACACTGCTGAGCAAAGCACTGACACAAATAACTTTTAAGATCTGATCTGACAGATCCAGTCCAATAAAGAGCATGGTTGCCTACAGGTTAAATGGCACAACACCTGCTGATGTCTGACTTCCCAAACAGAGCCCAAAACCCTGGGTGGGGGATTTGGGATGCTTGTTGAGTCCTTGAGGAGGATTTGGCACCTCAGAGTAGGTTCCAAAATGTTCATGCATCATGATTCCTGATTCTCCAGAATGTGACTTGGAGATGTCTGGCTTCCCCTGCTCTGGATCTGTCACTGTGCAAAGTGTAGACTGTCCTGTGATGGCTCATGCAGCTGACCAAGGATGACTCTGAAACTCTGCAGGAGGGATGATATGGCTCACTTTAGTGCTGTGGGTAGCTGTAAGGGCCCTCTCCCCAAGTGTCTTCCTTATATCCTCCTTCACCAGTGATCATGAAGTAGTTCTGAGAGCAGGGTCAAGAGCCCAGAGCAATTCCTTCCTGACTCTGCTGCATTCCTTCCTACTTGGGAAGCCAACTTGGCTCATGGGCTGTGGCTTAGGCAAGAAGTTGCTCAGCTTTCATTGCCAGGACATCCCTGGCATTGCACACAGGCCTGCAGCTAAACACCTCAAAGAGTTTTGAACAGCAAAGATCTTCCGGGGTTTTGATGACAGCTGAACAGAGCCTTTCAGGGTGGTGGATGTGTGCTATGTCTACAGGAGGTGTGGGTGCTGACATAACAGCTCAGTGGCACTGCTGGGGAAGGTCCCACTCTGACCTTCCCCATACCCACTACTTCCCATCTCCAGCTGCATGCTTCTTCTGCTTATTTTGTGCCATTTGTCAGAGTCTCTGAACCAATGTGGTTTATAGCCTAGCAGAAGTTTTACCTTGCAAGTGCAAAACAAGCTGGTTGAGGCAGGAGCAGGCAGCCTACCAGAGGAAAAAGAAGAGAGGAAAGAGAGCACTGAGCTCTGGCCCACGTGGGTCTGCTGGCTGACAGCTTGGCTGACAGCTCAGCTTGCAGCTGGGGAAACGGCAGAAATAGTGACTTCAGTCCCATCCCAGTCCCTTGCTGCCCATTAAAGGCCTTTTTGAATTTGGTTCAAGAATCAAAAAAACCCCAAAACCTAAACCATTGAAAATGGAAGAGGAGTTCAACCCACATAGCACCTGAGGCATTTTATCTGGAATTACCCTCCTGTCTAGCCCTTCTGGAGACCAGGGCTTGAAGAAGGATGGTGGAGTGTCCACTGCTGTCTGGGTTTTGAGAATCAAATTCCCATTTGATACAGATTGACATTGCTCGGTGTAGTACGAGAACCTCCCCCATCACAAACGGGCCATGATGATCTGTGCTAGCTGAGAATCTGCTTTTTATTCCTCTCTCAAATTACATGGAAAAATAAATTTGGTAATAGCATCATAGTTCCTAGAATATAAGAGAGCGTCCCACAGCTGGTAACCTCTGCTGTGGAAATAAGCAGAGCAGGACAGTGTGCAAGTCAGGACTGCAGAGACCTGGCAGGGCTGGAGGGAGCTGGAACAGCTCACACAGCATCTGCAGGCACACCACATATGTGGACCAGCACTCAGGAAAAAAACAAGGTTGTTAATATGCTATACTGAGAGATAATTTAAAAGCCTCCCCGTAAAGAGAAAAGCATTATCCCCAGAGCAGTAAAAGGTATTCCCAGCTCTGCTAGTGTTTGCTCCTCTTGCTCAGTCCCACAATATGCCTCAAGCTCAAGTGTTGTGCAAGTGATTATGCATGCACGTACCTTTTAGGTCTACCCTGATTCAGGGCCTCCCCCTCCACTTTGTGTGTCTGAAGCCGTGATTAGCCACCTACTTATGCAGAGGTTAAAATCTGGCCCTTAACCTCTTTCCTTTTTAGTTAAGCTTCCTGTGAAATGGGTTTAACATATATAACTGGCATGTTATTTAAAGTAATGGTTTTAATGAGGTGACTAATAAGTGTAAATGGGTTCCTAGTTATTAGCATAGGTGTATCTGTTTAACTCACCTTATTTTTACCCAAGGAGTTTTTCACTTTGGAAACTGAACTGTATTGTGAGGTTGTTGAGTTCACGCTGTCAAAGATTTCCCTCTTAGTAAGGAGGCTGATGCTGTAAAGGGAATTGAGCATTTCAGGTCAGTGTGTCAGGACATGAGAGAATTAATGCTACTACAAGGATCCTTCAACAAGCCCTTTTAACTGCAAGACTTAATCGCTTAAAGAGTTTGCACGTGAAAACTGTCATGTTAGTAACAAGAAATTGAAGCAAGAGTGAACCATCTCATTTACCTTTATGTTCTCGTACGTGTAAGGTTACAGTGATTACAACACTGCAGTATTTTCACTTCCGCCTGTGAGGGGTTCTGGCTTCCTGCTTTTCGGCTGTTGACCCACATACCACCAGAGATCCTCAGACTTATTCTACAGGGGTCTCTGGGAGGTCCCCTCTGGGAGGACAGGCAGCCTGAGACAAACAGGCTTTACATTTGCTACGCAGGGTTTCACTCTACCCCTTCTCCATGCTTGTCTTTCTGAGGAAAAAAAAAAAAAAAAAAAAAAAAAGTTAGGGTTATGTGTCAGATGAACACTGTTGAATTAGCAGCTGCAGTTAAGAAACTATGTTCATATTCTGAAGGTGAAACAACAAACATGATACCAGAAAACAGGCTATTATTGCTATGTTTCCCTCCAAATGAAAGTAGCTTTGTGGTGGTTACATGGCAGCTCTGACAGCTGATTAATAGTAACCCCAACACAAAGAAAGGTTTCATAGCACTTGCAGTATTTAAGAATCAAGTTGGCAGAAATGTTTGAAAGCCTCTTGCTTCGACACATGACCTTCTCCAGAAAGGAGTCACTGCCTCCTATCTAACACCTCTGAGCTGAATTGTTGGAGGTTCAGAAAGGCAGCAAGCTCCACAGGAAATCACATTGGAAATACACCACATAAAGCATTGGCCCTGACTACCAAGGCTAAAATCTTTCAGCACCTTTGCTTGTTTCCAAGTGCAGGAGAAGTGACTCGGATGCCTACCCAGCTCCACCTACTCTTTTGGGATGTTACAGGTGTTTTAGCATTGCTTAACTTTGCTGCTGGCTACCTGCTTTGTGTCTGGAGCATATGGCATTGATATGGCACTCATGTGGATATCAGCATCGTGGCTTGTGTTGCCATGATGAAGGAAAGCCAGCTAAAGGTCATCTGGGAAAGAAACCAGAGCTGGGTTCACTTGAGAAAGTCATTAGAAAGCAGATGAGGACACTAAACGGATGCAAGGGTGGGGAAAAAAAAGCAGAAGGATGATCTCAAAGAGCAGGCAGTGGAATTAGGACATTCTCCAGATGGACTTTGCAAGGATTAGGCCCTAAGGCCATAGTTAGCTAGACTGGCCTTGGAGGCTAAGCTTTCTCAGTAAGCTACAAGTACTTTTCCCCCTTAGGAAAAGCTATCAGTTCTTTTTTTTAGGTGACTGAAGTTATTTAAAGTTTTGGTGTTTGTGATATGTTACATTTTTATAAACTGATTATTTAAGAGCAAGCCACAATATAAGGTCAGATTAAAACCCAAGTGCTGTATTTGGTCAGACCGACAGAAGGAAAGGAGCATGTTCAATTTGAATCTGAAGTTGGTAATCTTTTAATTCTGCCCTTTCTTGGAGCGTGAACAGCAGGAACAACAGGGAAGCGAGGTAGGGAGACGTCCTGCTAGAAACGGGCATTTAAAACCCCAGAATGTTCTGTGCCCCATAATGGCTTCACAAGCATAGCATGACACTTGACGCTGTTGTCCCCAGTTTATAGCTTCAAACCAAACAGTTAACAAAGGAGAGAAAAGAAACAGTTTATTGGCATCATTAGAGGCTCCAGCCATTGATATGCAATGACACTGGTCACAGCATAATTGAAACCCTTCTCCTATAGCCAGTGAGGGGCCATTAGACCCTAATTAGAATTGGGATGTATTTTCTGTTCCATCTAAATTTTAAGTTTTGCAAAGAGATCACTTAAAAGAAAGCCTTTTCTCCCACATTCTTAGAGAATACTTTAGGAAAGGAGCTTTGTTTAGCAAAGGCCTGCTAGTTCTTATGTTTTGAAAGGAAAATACTCTGTTGTAGGGCAAGCCAAACTTTTGCACACATCTATCTATGCAGTCATGGCATAAATGGCATAAATAATGGCATAATAAATAAATGGCATAAATAATTATGCTTTTGACTTTGTGGTGTAGGAGTTATTTTAATATCTGAGGAAAGACTGGGGAAGTATAGAAGATTATATTTTTGGCTTGTTTTTTTGCATACCGTTGAGTTCAAAAACTGAGGTGGCCTATTCCCACCACATATTTGAAATTACTAGTAAATGTTTTGTGTAATTATAATTTGCACCAGAAGAAATACACAAACCTACTGCTCCATTTACATGCAACCTTAACTGTTGTATATAAAATAAAACAAAACAGTGCTCTTATTATTCATACACATCTTTTGATTCAGCAAAAGCTCATAATTCAAAGGAAATTTGAGTTTCTGTTGCTACTACAGACATATTTTAACTTCTTCCCTGGTAAGACAGTAGTGCTCTTTGGCATTCCTTGTTTTATGTCAGGCCAGCTTTGATATAGCTTGAAATAAAAATTCCCTCTAATTTCAGACTTTTCAAAATGAAAACATCAAAATGTTTTGCATTAAGGAAACACTGAAGCAAATAATTTAAATTCCTTATCTAAAAAAAATCCTGTGAATATGATTTTTTTTTTTTTTTGGCAAAAAGATTATCCATGGAAGAAGAAAAATATTGTTAATATTTCTTCTTGCTCCCTTCTTATTCCTCTTGTAAGACAGTATTGCCATCTTCCTGAAAGTGAAGAGAGATACATGGGAGCTACAGGGGTATAAAATAATTGTCAAAAACAGTACTCTGAGAAAAGGATATTCGCAGTAGCAAAGCATGACCTGAAGAGGCTTCTTCAAATTTCCCTGAAATAGTGTGGAATTAAAAATTCTGTAAGACCTCTCTTAGTTATCCTTTGACAATCAAATAATTAAAAGAAAAAAAAAATTTAGTCAAATTGCTGCCCAGCTGTGCAGCGTGATGTGCCCAGCATTGGGAGCACTTTCCAGATCATGTTTTACTCCCTTTGCTTTGGACTACATCTTCTGTAGAGGGTCCTATCCCTGCCATTCC